>NW_026920396.1:0-145000 GCF_032062105.1 Saccostrea cuccullata | reverse complement strand
TGTATAATTTGAATGCCCTTTCTTTTCTCTTTCAAAATAATCAATTTAAAATGTTATTTTTTGGAAAGTATGTAAAACTTTAAGGTCAAGGTCTCACTTGGGTTAAAAAATCATAGTATATTTAGAAAGTTTTGTGGTAATGTGCATGTGAAATATGAAAGCTATCTCTTATTATTCAAAAGTTATGACCAAGGTTAAATTTATTGTGACAGATGCACATACTAGCTGTCAATAAGATGGACAGACTGACAGACAAATGAGATTTAATGTCCCCTCCCTTTCCCCAAAATGGGGGACAAGAATGCCCTTGCTGTTCTTGAGAAGAAGATTTATGATGGAAAAAATCCCCTGCATATTTCTTAACGCAAATCAATATTGTGTTTTTATGTCATTTTGTTTGTTGTTAATCATCCCTCTCAGGAATTTTTCACTCATATGGGGACACCACCACTTGAAAAATAATGAGGACAAGTTAGATATGAGGTCAACATTCATTTTAGGAGTTTTCAACCATTAAGACATAAAGAAATATTAACTCGATCCTTCCCCTCACCCCTTCCCAGACCCCTGTTTGTTCATGTATGTAAAATACTACTTGTTTTTACATTTAAAAAAAAATGTTTATACAAATAGTTTAATGTGGTCCATCTCTGAATGATTCTCATTCCTAATTCTAGGAAGATAGGTTGACACAAATTCATGAATAAAATGTCAAGTAATCTTATCATTGATGCACTTTTATTTAATTTAATGCAGTCATATTGTGAACATTTCCAGCTCATTAGGAGAGTGGGGATGACCTCTAGGGGTTAATTCATGACCTTTATGCCATTAAATTTACATAACATAATAACACAAGAAACAAAATTATGTATAGTCAAATGGAAAAAGTTTCCTACTGTTTAGGAGTCACATGATCATTTGTCATTACAGGGACAGGTAAGTGGATTGGGAGATCGCCCCATCAACACCAACACCCCCCTCCCCCGGAATTTGCAGGACTATAATATATACTGGAGGAAATAAAAATGTCTTTGGATGCCCTAAGTGTCCCTCCACCCTAGAAAACAGACCAAACCATAACTTCTTTTTTTTTTTTTTGCTTCTCAGGAAATTCTGGTCTGGAACCCCCCCCCCCCTTCCCTCCCAGAAAAAAAATCTGGATCTTGTAACTGAATGTAACGTTGATAACGGGCGATAACTCTTCAGAATGTGAAATCCGTCTATTGTAGCATCGGATGACCTTTGATCCTTTAAACTTGAACCTAACCGTTTGCATTTCACACTATTTTACCCAAATCTATACCAAAACTTGTACTTACCGATTGTCATTATTTAAGCCCTGTCATCTTCATGAAATATAATCCAGTTAAGACACAAAATGAAATAATTCCTACTGACATATATTCAATGATGCACACTAGTATAGCCTACTGCACGTGCAGTGAAATCTAAAATGATAATGCCAATGGTAAAACTAGTACTTCAGTTGGATACGTGACGCAAGCCCAATATGATGCATGTAAAGTGTAAGAACAAATTGAAAATTATCATTTACAAAAGATGGTTTATTTTAACTTTGCCATCTAGGCCTATTTCCAAAAACAGACAAATAAGGTGTGTTTGTGTGTGTGTGTTGATGGGAGAGGGGTTTCTGCCTAATCAAATATAAATAAATTTTACTTATTTTGAACAAATTCATCAAAAACGCTTTACACTAATTTGAATAATATTATTTGTTGTTAATCTATATGAGAAAATAGATTTAAAAACTTCCAGTTATGTGCCAAAAATTTATACCCCCCCCCCTTTATCAAGCCTAATTTACATCATTAATTTAATTCTGTTGTTTAATTTCCGACTAGTAATGAATTAAAAATATGAAATACCTATAGTATGGAGGCCCATGGGTCACATGGTCACTAGCTGCAGATCTGTAGCGTTATGGTTTTATATTAGTATTTTATTAATATTTTAATCTATATTAGTCTTTGACTACAGATCCTGTAATGCAAAAAAGGTGCAATTTACGGCGCAATATTTTTTGCGCACTTCTGGGGAGAATTTCTCCACTTTCCAGCATCGGTCAATTTAATACCTTTCACTCTAATTCTAGGCACATTATTTAACAAATCTGTATATTTTATCCATCTCCAATCCTTTTATAGTCGTCTCTACACGTGATAAACTCGCTTGATTAAAATTATTTGTTAGATTGCTGAAAATTCACATCAAGCGAGTTTATTGCCTGAAGAGACGACTATAAAAGGCTGGGAGGTGGACAAAATATACATATTGGCTACAGAATGTGTCTAAATTTAGGGAGTGACAGGTAGTTGATTGACTAGTGCTAGAAAGTGGAGAAATTCTGCCCAAAAGTGCGCAGAAAATATTGCGCGTTAATTGCACCTTTTTTGCATATGGGAATCTGTAGCGTTATGGTCAAAGACAAATATATAAAACCATAACGCTGCAGATCTGCAGCTACATGGTCACCTAAGCATATTATGCTCAATTTGATGAATACATGTATTATGTAAATTATTGAATTATATTGACTTTTTCCTTGGTAAAGCCCAATATGAAGAAGTGTGCATTTAGAAGCAAACACCTTAGTGCGGGTATTACTGTCTCATGACAGCATCTAGTTTTTTTTTTATTTTGACGAATTATACATACCGTCAATGAATTTAAGATTTATGTAGAATTTCATGGTAAAAGCTATATATGTTGTGTCAAGTATATATATGTACATGTTCACTTTCATATGAGTATTTTGTATATGACAGACAGACTATTTGAAAACCGTCGTACCTATACTTTTTGCAGTATATCCTTGCTTGGCCTTTAAAATGTATTAACGACATTTTCCCATGAGAAATACCCGTGTCAACCATGTTGCTAATATACTAATATACTAATATACCACTGAATGCAGAATGAAAGATAGCAGAATAAAGTTTGTCGTTTCTGTTTTCTTATTAATATTTCTTTTTTTTATATACAATTTAGCAAATTAAAAAAAAACGTGCAATATATTACACCCTATACAATAATGTCAATCCGCATTTAAAAAGGTTTTGATTGATTTTATATTGTTTATCGTGTCTCTCAAATGTTTTTTCACTTATATAAATACGCCATCACTTGCCGGTGGAGAAGTACAAATTTTGCCCTATACACGGCACTCAAGGCCATTGGGCAATGAGGGATCTCATTTTCGTGCCAGCACCTACAGCGAACCCGGGACATCGCTTTATCCGGTGTCATCCAAAGAACCACTCCCTCCAACAGTGTATTTCAAACCCGCGACGTAAGAATCAACTTCTTACTTCGCGACTCTAGAGCGGACGCTCTAACTACTGAGCCACGCATCATAAAAGAACTAAATATATTCATTTTTTATCATTTGGATATTTAACAAGAGGTATTGATGGCAAACTACATGTTGAATTGGTGATTAATTCATTTTTTTACTGCTTTCTGCTCTTTATGTAGCAAAATAATATTGTCACTTAGATATTTTATTTGGCTCAACATTCGCATTTCCCTTGAAATACATTTTTTGTAGAGAAAAGGGGGTTATATACCTTTACTTGTTGACAGCACACTCGCGGTGGTCGTGGTATAGACTCCATAAGGCGGTGTGATTGGCGCAAGATTCTGTCCTGGGTCTGTAGAAATGAAATGATAGATATTATAAGATTAAGTAGTTCCAAACTCTTTAGTTTTGCTAAGATACAATGCTGTAGAAATAATGTTGTGTTACATTTACCTTCAGTTGAACATCAACATCTAGAATTATAGAGAGTAGTGTTCAACATTATATTCAAAAAGTTGTGTAAATCAGATGTGGATACTCAAAAATTCCAAAGAATTTTTAGACAATTTAAAATTACGAGGGTCATTCAAAAAGTTCGTAGACTTTTGTCATAACTTTTTTATTTAACGTCATATTTTAACCAAATTTGATACATATATTTTAACAACAGATTCAAATATTTTGAGCAAAGAAATTGGAATATATCTCGATTTTTGTCAAAATTATTTAAAGATTTAAGACAGTAAAAACGGGGTCACGGAGCAGGGTCGAAATTGAGTTATTGACTGATTAATCACTCTTCATATCAATAGCCATATCTCTTTAAAATTGTAATTAAATGAAATAAAATTTAGATACTTAAAATTAGTATTGTTTCATTTCTCCAAAAGCTAACAGTTAATGTATTACATTGCTTTGTTTAAAAGATATCAAGTTCTATAGACAGATAGTCTTGATTAAAAAAGCAAAAGATCATGACGTCGAAGGACGTCACGGAACAGCGAGTAACAATATAATTTTGTTTTGTATTTAGAAAACTTAAAACAAACTTCGAAAATGCTGGAGAAACCAGGAAAATACATAAAATGATCCATGTATTTGTTTATAATTGAACAGACAATTTTTGAGGGGTAAAGACTTTAAATTGGGTGCTGGGCATTCTGCAAAGAAACAGATGATAGTTCAAAATCTTGTCAAAAGACTCAGTAACGTCATGAAACGTGATGTGTGCTTCACTGTTGCGGAAACTGTAAAAGCAGAGTTACATGGTAAAGGATTTGAAAACATTAACAATATTATTTAAAGTATACTCGAATGATTGTTAGCATACTAGGTGTCAAGTGTTGTGGATACATTTTAATAAATGAAGAATACGATACAAACCGTGTGTAAAATGAAAAGGCACGGTGAGTTTGAGAAATTTTCTTTAACGTTGTGTTTGACGTTACAATGTTTTGACCGCGTGCTCCATGGTGACAATACATGTTGTTTTCAAAATTGGCTATCATGAGTTTCATTTAATCAAACAAAATGAAATCTATAAAATATACCTTTCTAAATATGAAAATGCACTAATATTATGTTTTGTAAAAATAATGTGATGATGAGGAACATTGTCTACGTATTTTTTGAATGACCCTCGTACATCTGGCAGTTTTCTCGCATATAAGCTCTTCATGCTTGGTTAATACAGACTGAGTTGACAAACTTACATTTACACTCGTTGCATCTTTTCCTGCAGTTTTCTCTCATGTAGGCTCTGTATGTTAGGTTGGTACAGGCTTCTAAAGAGTAAGCTTCACAACTTGGGTCTAGATCCTCACAAGGTGGTAGAAGATCTGATAAAATAAATATATGTGTACATATGAAACATAAAATATATATGTGTAGACTTAAAATTAAATTATTGCAAAGTATTTGACGTAAAGAAATGGAAATATATACGGTCAATTTTTTTTATTGATTATAAGGTTTTGTCACGTATTACATCATATTTATGTTCTGAAGTTTGTAGCATACACATGTCTTGAAAGAAAATATCCATATCTGTAATATATTTTAAGAAAGAAATATATCAATCAAAGAACACGTGCACAGAATGAATTAAAGCATCAACATTTGTTTATCTTATGAAGTATAGATATTAAGAAGAAGGTACACTTTCAATACACATTCAGCCCTTTTTTTCCCAAAAATTGAAAGTTATATATGAAATTAAAATTCATTTTTTTCTGAATCATAGGAATTCCAGGCATTAAGAGTACTCAAATCGTTTTTCTCATATGACCACTTAAATGCTAATTGTGACCTCATCAACGTGTGCATTTTCCCGTATTTTATAAATAAAAAAAATTGCAGAAGACATCAATTATCAGTGGAATGTCCTCTCAGAAAACATGATCTGCCACCGTCGCTCAGAAAGATTTTGAGATATGTTGTTTATCAAAGCAGTTTACATAATATATCCAAAAACTGAAGCGGGCGACAGTGGCAGACAATACGAGTATTTTCTGAAGGAAAATAAGCACAGAAATGAGTCATTTTAAGGCTTTTCTGCATTTATCTTAGAAATGTACTAAATTAGTGACGTCATATTTCCAGAACGGTCCTCTTCCATATTCTTTAATGATTTATCATATTCATCTACTCAACTACAGTAATAGCCAATTTCACGACTTTTTAAAAACATGAAATTTTAGAGCACATACAAGCCAAAACTGTACCTTCTTTACTGCTAGCGTTAAAGCAAAAGACCTTAACACATGTACATCAGGAAAAAGTGTATGGGGATTTTCAGAAAATGTAAATATATTCTTTATTCTCCCATTATTATGTAGAATAAGATTCTCAAGTTGAGCCAATTTTTATGGAAGTTAGACCAAATGTATAAAATTAATCTTTCAGAAACCTAAAAATCAAATACAACTACGATTCCTGACTAAAATAAATAATTTTATTTAAATATTTATTAGAAATGATATTGATGAAGAGGGGGGTTAAGGGAGGTTGTTTGTTATAAAAACTGATTTTGTCACTGACAACGGTTTTTGTAATACAGAAATCAATACATATACTGAACGGCAAAAGAAACGCATAAGAGCATAATATGCAAAAATATTTAACTTTGTGGCCTAAAATTATGATAATTGGTAAGATGTTGTATTTTGGTTAATGGCTAATGGTAATCTAACAACCAAACTATATGATAAACGTGATAACTTTAACTTTTCTATCGTCAACTTCCCCTACTTATGCAGCAATATACCTTCATCACCTGCATCTACAGTATATATATCTCAATTGATTCGATACGCAAGAACATGCTCTACGTATGAACAATTTCTGAAACGAGGTAAATTATTGACAAGCAAGTTGATGAAGCAGAAATAGCAGCAGTCTTGATTAAAGTAATCATTTCGAAAATTATATGGTCGATACAATGACCTTGTCAGCAAATACAATTTATCATTGAGTCTAATGCTGACTGACGTTTTTCATATTAATTGTTTGTCCATTATTTATACACTGAATTGACGACGGATATTTCCGTTATTTCAGGATCATGACAAGGAGCACACGTCGGGTGTGACCGGTCGGCACGGGATGCTCACTCCTCCATGGCACCTGATCCCACCTCTGTTGTTTCGGGGTTCGTGTTTGCTCTGCTCTTATTTTGTATTGTTTTATTGACTTTGAGATTGAATACTGTTCGTTATCTCCATATTCTTCTTCCTTACTGTGCACTTAAATCGCTGGTTAAAACTACACAACCATGAAATATATGGTGTCACGTAGGGGAAGTGTTGAAAATCCCAAAACACGTGCATGTTTATGATAACAATTTTGTGATCACATATTGTAGTGCCATGAAATGCATTAGAGTGATAGACATCGTTTGCAGTCTGTATAAATTTCTTGCAATCATGATATGGCTGACAGAAGTTATTTTGGGTCTAGTGTATTGAATTGCATAATTGAATAAAAAAGCAACAACATGTTCCTGTGCAGTTTTTTTAAACTTTTAAACCAAAACAGTTTTTTGGTTGTCAGAGATTAAATTAAAAGGTTTCCAACCAACCATGATTGTGACATTGGCGCGTAACAAGGTCACATCAAGAAAGGTCGGCTATTGTCAAGGCGTTATCACTGAAACCACTATTTATACAGCAGATAGTCATACTCTTAGTTTCATCCTAATATTGAGAGAAACTCTCTGCTCTAAGTTGGTGCGCAAGCTTGTCAACTTTACGTCGATTTTACTCTCATATGCGCACGTACGCGTTGTATGTGTAATGTTTTTAGCATGTTCACGCTGTGAAAATGTAGCCAGTGTTTGTCGATACTTACTCACAAACATCTACGTGTACCAAACCAGCTGGATTCTGTAAATTCTATCCTAAATCGAATTTTCGTGAAATTCATGGGAGAGGGGGTTGTTGGCATTGTAAGAACACAATTACTCTCAACCATTAAGACTACCGTCGGTAGGCTTGAATGATAATCCTATGAGAAAGATAAATGCTCTGGTGAACTCATTGCACAGGAAAATCAGGGCTGTTACTGATGTGCAAGGAAGATGATGAGATTTTTTATTTTAATTTTGGGGGGTATCGATATCGATATATCAATTTTAATAACTCAGGAGTTATGAGTCAAGTCACAAAAGATTTTTGTAACTTGTTAATTAAAGTTGAATCAAATGTTTCATAACAATACTGGACAACATATTGGAAATAATAGTTTTGATTTCATTCAAAAGATTATTATGCGTTTCTTTTTCCTTTCAGCATATTTTCATTAGAATTCTATTTGAATTTTAATGAGTGTGGTAATTGTATTGTTTATACTTTCAAGTAATTAAAGTGTATACATTTAAAATAATGTGACGTGCATAATCACAATTATTAAAGCCTACCTATCAAAATAAAAATTACTCTATTTTGAAATCATGACCTTTAGTGGGGGTTTAATTTTCGTAAAGTTTGGGCTGTGGAGAGACGTATGCCAACGAATTTTTAACCACCCTGCAAATGTTTACTTTTAAATAAATTACTTCTAAAAATTTCCGAACTATGAAATCAAATACAAACAACGCAATTGTTTTCCTAAAAAAATTGAAATTTTGACCTAACGAATATATTTTATTTTACCATATGTCAAGAGTTCATGATCATAATATATTCAAGGTATTATATTGTTCAAGGTCAACTCAACAACGTTGGAATTTTACTTATTTAAACATAAAAATATAGCCTATTTTGACACCTCTTTGCTTTTAATTGCTTATGTGCCGCTTGACATAAACATATTAACTCAAGTGTCTCATTCAAAGATCAAAAGTCGGATTACCAAGATAAATATATGTGAAAAATATCAAATTCAAACCTTCTACCGACAAAAGGACGGACGTAGTTAGTTTTATTTTGTAGTATCGCTATGCTATGCATGCTACACAAATACTTACAGCAGAATTGTATGATAATTTTAGTCTTACTTGGGCAATATCCACATCTGTATGGACAATTTTTTCTGAACCAGTTCTCATAAAAACCTACACACTTCTCAGCAGGATAGCGCCAACAGTATCTTCTGTCAGAACACCATTCTTGAGCTCAAATTAAAAAAAACATGATATTGACTGTTTGGTATAATATAATGAAAAATTATTTATTATCAGAAGCAAAATGACTGTCAATCGAAGTAACCGTGTTTAACTGATATTTAAAGATGTTTCTTATTTCTTCTCAGTGTTTTCTTATTTCATGAATACATGTATCAATATAATGCACATTTTTATTTTAATGTTCATGGACACAGTTTCATCTGAAATTTTATATTAACCAATTATAACGTTTACAATTATTGACTAAGGCATTTGTAATGATTAGCTAAATTCGAACATTATTTGTTGATCAAGAACTTAAAACTTTTCATAATGTAAACAAAGATTGTGCCTTGGTTTTGTTTACATATAGAAAGTATCAGTTCTGTGTCAAAACGAGATTCAGCAAATCACTAGAAAGAAACTGTCTTTCATTATTGAAAAAAAAAGATCTGCTTTGAATGAACATATATTAGCATATTCAGCTTATGTAAACAAAAGCATGACACAGGTCTTGTTTACATAGGAAAGGTTGATAGCTCTACACCTATCTTTTATCTCCACAACTAAAATTAAAATTTTTGATAGGCTTGCATTATCTCTAATTAAAAACATGTGTTCTCTTGCTACCTTATTCACTGTTAATTTCTTCAAACAACTTTTACATCATTTAAAATAATATTTGTTGCTTGTGGAATGTGAGGGTTTATGTTTATTTGAATATAACTTATTTCTAAAAATGAATTGTATCATGTATATATACATGAACCTGTGGAAGTATTACATAATAAAATATTTTTTCTACAAAGGTTTATCAACTCTGACAAAGTGATCAGGTTTTAACACTTTCATTTGAATTTCATGCCTTAAATTCATGTAATTATCAGCAATTCTTATTTTGTTTTTGCAAAAATAAAAACATCAATTTCAAATTTACTTAAAACAGGAAATGACGTTAGCAGTAATTAACAAAAAGCAGTGATTCATCGTTGTATGTTTCCATCACACTGAAGGACCTCAGGACGCTTACTTAGATGTACATGTACCATCGATTCAAAATTTCTGACGAAGCGGAGAATTATCAACTCTTTCTTGGGGGACCTGAGACAGGAGTATTAGGTATTTGATGAATAGAATGAAACACTCACAGGAAAGCTAGAGAACGAGTTAAAGATAACGGTGCTCAAAATACCAGGTTTCTAAGGGACCGTTTTACTACGATTAATACATCTTTAAAATACTAATGTTCGAAAGTTATGACCAAGTTTAAAGTGTTTTGAAGTGAGCAAAGTTCCAAGGTCAGTAGTGAAAATTTAGGGTTTACGGACAGAAAGGTGTTATCAAGAGGTTTAAATATGTGAAGTATATATACATGTAGGATTTAGCTTTAATCATTTAAATAGTATGGCCAATGCTAATAAAATTTCAAGGTCAATAACAATTTATAAACTTGCTGGGATCCTATAAAGGATCACAAATACCTATGAAATATCCTATTCCTTACTTTTGCAGTACAAAATTGATAGCCACAATTCAAGTTTTTGTTTTAATTGGCCTTTTCCTCCAAGGATAAACGCAGACAGACAGACAGAAAGGCAAATCTACATGCCCCGAATCTTCGATTATTGTGACACAAAAATAATACTGTTTAATGCAAAAGAAATATTAGTAAAAGGTGCATTCAGTCAAATACATTGTATTTTCGGTTTCCTTTCATGCAAACCAAAAGTACCAATATCGATATTTAACAGATATATCACATTAGGTGTAACATAAACCTGAGAGATCCTCATTACCTGGGTTATAAGTCGTTGTTTGTTCTAAAAAGAAAACACAAACAGTTACTACAAAATAACACGTGCATGTTTAACTAGCAAGAAATAAATATGAAATGATTACTTTGCACTAGAAATACCACAATATTAAATATTAATTTGAACATGTAGAGCTCTTTGAGGTACGGTACTGGTATTGACTAGAACTCTGTGAGAGGTATCTTTCATGTACATCTTTACCTGATTTACTAGTGTTTGAGAGTAACGGACCGTGGATATCAGCTCAGTGGTTAGAGCACCTGACTAGTAATACAGTGTACCGGTTTCGATTCCCGGTTCAGCCATATGTTTTCGCCGTGGATTTCTCCTTTCCTACTACACTAGTAGTGACACCTATCTTTCCTGGTGTCATGGTACTGGTAGTGACTGTAAGAGGTATTTGATTACCTAGCTGGTATCCTCAACACATATATATTTTTTGGTGTTTTTGCACTTGTAGTGACTATGTCCTTGTTTGAGCTGATTCACAGTTTATTATTTACACCTGTCTTAGCTAATGTTGTGTTATTAGCACTTCTGGTTTTCCTGGCATATTTACACCTGCCTTTACTGATGTTGTGATAACGGCATATTTAATATATATTTTTATATTTTAAGTTGACACTTTGCATATTTTTGTGCTACCTGAGTGATTAGGGAGCTAAATTACCTTATATAGCTGTCAGAGTCGACCTACTTGGTGGGGTTGTACTGGTTGTATTAGATATGTGGTAATGATATATCTGATTTATCTGTTAGAGTTGACCTACCTGGTGTAGCTGTCCAGGTGGAAGTAGAGACTAGGTACTCTGTTGGAACTATAAGGGAAGTCATATATATAAAATCACAAGTCACTCACAACAGGAATATGTTGCACGTTGAACCAGATATTACATATCAAATAACCCAAAAGTAAATGGTGGGGAGCAGATATTCATTTGTGTATTCTAACAATCTGATAGGCCAGGAAGTTTTGGTTCAAGATCATTTCTTATGTTTCAAACAAGAATATTCTTTTTATTAGTGTTTTTTTTATCAAATAAATGAAATAAAAGCAGCTGCATAATTTTGATTTTTTTTTTCTGGCAGTAAAAATACCTCTACAGAAGTTACATGTTTTTCTGCAGTTTTCCCTCATGTATTGTCCATATACATCTTGATGACACACATCTGCCCCGAAATCACTGCAGTAGTTAATGTTGTCGACACAGGGTAGCCTTTTTACTGTAACATAAAACACCATGATAATAATACAAATGGGAGCAGTATCCATGTAGACTATCTTCTCTTTGAAACACACGAAAGAAATTTCATGGTGACAGCAGTGAACAGCTTTAGAAAGGGTAACTTAGAAATAGTATGTTTGTTTCGTGATCAGGAGGTTCAGGGCGAATCCTGTTCGAAAGGTCGCGTCAATGTTATAGGGACACCAAATATAGTGGCAGTTACTTCAGCAAGCACCCTGTATTAGAATTGAAACAGGGTTATTTCGGGAAAGAGAGGTAAAAAAAAACGAATTCATGAATCACTGCTTCCGTTTGCATGAATAATATGGCAAACAGAAGACACAATCAAAAATTCATTAAACAGCACAAATTTGGGCAGAACAAACACGGACCTTCAAAACATCAAAGGTGCATGGGATCAGGTGCCAAAGAGGAGAGAGCATCCCCTGAGTGCTCCTTGTTATAAATAGGGAATAAGAGGAAAAACAGCATTTGACTTAATGATAAATTGTATTTGCTGAAAAGGTCATCGTATCAACTACAGACCTTACAAAATGACAGATTTAAACGAGAATGCTGATACTTTTGCTTCGTCATCTTGTTTGTCAACCATTTACTTTGTTTTAAAAAGTATTCATATGTAGATTATGCTCTTGAGTATCAAATCAACGAAGATAAATAAACCTCGTATGCAGATGGTGAAGGTATATTATTCCATAAGTACTGAATTTGGGAAGTTGAGGATTCAAATGTTAAGACATCTCGATTTTCATAAAACTTAGTTGTCAGGTTAACATTCACATCTTTTTCTAGTAAAATATAAAAAAATTAAACGCGGAAACAGACGCTCTAGTATTTTTCAAGATCACATGGTTACATCGCAAGGACATAAAATAGAAAAAAAGAAACATTGTAATTGACAATACCTCGTCAATATAAACTGTATATCTAAATCCAAAAACAATTAGACATTGTCAATAAGAAACTCATGCATCTTTTTTTTTTAATTCTAACATCGGAGTTCTTGTGTATACGATCAGAATGGTTTAAGGTATTTCACTCGTTAAGTTTTTAAAAAAAAATGTAAAAAAATAAGTCAAGATAAAATTTACACAATTTTCGCCCAAAACTCACAAATTGTGACCAATGTTTCAAAATTAACATCACTGATCACGACTTTTTTCTTTCATTGTTTTTTTTTAAAGTTCTCGACATTTATAACTGATCAGCACTACGTCGTAAAAAGTTTGATTCGTTATCTCCATATCCTTCATTTAAGAAAATATTTTATTGTCTATTTAGTTTTATATACCCCAAATATGGTACTTTTTAGTGCAAAAAGGTCACACAATAATTTACGCGCATTAATCTGCAAGATTTGTTTAATGATAAATATTATTCAAAATATTTTACGTAGAATGAAATCATATTTATTGTCATTGTTACATCTGATAAGATATTATAAAGGTTAAAGTAATCAACCAAAGAGTTAAAATTTAAGTGCAGAAAGGTAAACTTCATTGTACCATAGATCATTAAGATAAACAATGACCCCTTTTTTCTCTGCAATTTTGAGTTACTTATGAGTACTTATCCAAAATATACTTCTAAAAAATCCTTGATTGGACAAATTTTACGAGTGACATACCTTAAGCAAATAAACTTTGTTAATGACCTAAGAGAAGTTAAGTAAATATACAGGTTCATTTAACGTGGGAATGACTGTTTATAAAAAATTAAGAATATAAGTTTTAATTCTGTTGATAAATTAAAACGCCCTGAGATCAATGGTCAGAGTCTAAGCATAGATGTAGATGTGAAACGTTTCTTTTAATGAAAAATTGTAGAATCGCACATTAAAAAACTTACAATAAATCAGTCGAACTTTACAAAACTCATCATATTTATAATGACTTCAGAATATCAGAAAGATGTTCAATATATATTGTTCTGAACTGTATGACGTGCAAGAATGATATGAAGATAGCGAACATTATTCAATGCAAATTTAAAAAAAAAACATTACAAATTAGGAGAAGAGCAAACACGGACCTCCGAAACATCAGAGGTGTGATTATGTGCCATGGAGGAATGAGCATCACTACTGACCGGTCATATCCGCCGTGTGCTTCTTGTCTTGATCGGCGAATAACGGGAAAATTCCTTGTAAAAATAATACACTAACAATTAATATAGAAAACATCAGTCAGCATTTGACTCAATGATATATTGTATTTGCTGACAAGGTCATTGTATCAACAATAAAACTTACGAAATGATTAAACGAGACTGCTGATATTCTTGTTTCATCAACTTGCTTGTCAATAATAAACCTCGTTTTAGAAATTGTTCATACGTAGAGAATGCTCTTGCGAATCGAATCAACTGAGATATATATATATATACTCCGTATGCAGTTGATGAAGGTTCATGTATATTGCTGCATAAGTAAAGGAAGTTGACGATAGAAAAGTTAGTCATCACGTTTATCATATAGCTTGGTTGTAAGATTACCATGAAGCCAAGGTCTAATTAGAGCTGAGAATTGAACTTGATATATAATCCCCTTTCACATAGCGAGCGACGAGTCAACTTACTCGGACAGTATCCACATCGCAGAGCGCAGTTTGCCCTGGCCCAAGTCTCGTATACACCAACACAATCTTCATCTTTGTATCGTAAACACTCCCGAGTGCCAAGTTCATCTGTGCATTCCTCCCATACTGTAAACCAAAATGAACAAAAACTAATATTTATTTCTATATAATTTTCTTTCTATCTTTCTATCATCTAGAAACCACTTGCTGTGTCTCACAACCCGACATTTGAATATACCTACACGCATTGTCAATCAACATTTGGTTATTTCCATTCTTATGTCGATAAAATATATCCCAATGAGTTGATAAAGGATACCACAAAGTCTGACACATCTGTTTCATCGATCTATTTATCTAATTCTTTTTCTAGCAACTTATTGAATGTTATGAAGAAAAGCAGTATATCCACAGGATATATATTTACCTAAACGATTTGATGACACGTTCCCAAGACCACAAACTAGAAGCAAGAGCACAAAAGGAAAACTTGTAGGAGGATTTAGTCCGCTCATTTGTCTTTGTAGAGGGGACGATACTTGGATAACGGAGAGCTTAACAAACGCGCCTCTTATTGCTATCATAATGTCACTAAATATGGGTATCATTGAGCAAAGGCATTTACAGGGATACATTTTAGATAAATGCACGACCTCTACGCATTTGTAAATATGCTTCATAACAACGCAAAGCAGTCTAAGATTTTCTTTGTTTAAGGTTGGAAGTGACATAATTCTTATCGCTTCTGTCTTAGCTCTTACGCTAATTGTTGCTGTGATCTAAATTTAATTTTACAGAAATGCATGATAAGATGTCTGTTATCGTTTACTGACAATTCTAAAAAAAAAAATATCGACATCATTTGATACAAAGTTTACTTTGGGAAAACATTCATCAAAATTAAATTAACACGCCATATGCTGACTAATATACAGTTTTTATACACTAATCCTTTTTCGTCAAATGGATTTTGAATTTTTTTTTATGCAAAACTAGAAATCGCAGTAATTTATCTTTATCGTCTGAGAACATGCTTTATAGATCTTTGTTGATTTGATACTTAAAACATGAACTACGTATGAACTATTTCAAAATCAACATTACTTATTGATATCACAAGACGAAAGACCACCTTTAAGCAATTGCTTAATGGTGGCTTAATGGTGACTTAATAATGACTTAATGGTGCTTAAAAAAGTTAACTCTATTAAGCCACCCTTAAGCTGCAACTTACAGGTGATTAATGTCCAAACTTCATTAAGCTACCGAGCTTAATGGTGACTTAATGGTCAAACCTCATTAAACCCGTCTTACGCATTTTATAACGAATCTTTGATCTATTTTTTAAAGTTATGTCAGTGTCATTTACGCAAAATCTATATTTTTTGTGATTTATAATTTTGTCTCGATCGTAATTTTTAAATAACATTTCTGTCAACATGCAAAATCTAGGGCACTGAGAATAAAGCTAGCTAACAGGGGCTTGCTCCTGGTTTCTAATATTTTATTTCAATCATTTTTAGTATCAATAAAAAAGAAATTTTATCTTGTTACCGCATATGATTTTTTCTTAAATAAATAATTATTACATACGTTGTTTTTATTATTTGTGTATATGATTTTTATTTTAACAAACCGATTGTCACTAATCATAGATAGTACTTTATGACCCGGTATACAACAAACCGATTGTCACTTATCATAGACAGCACTTAATGATCCTGTATACAACAAACCGATTGTCACTAATCATAGATAGTACTTAATAATCGGGTATACAACAAACCGATTGTCACTTATCATAGATAGTACTTAATGACCGGGTATACTACAAACCGATTGTCACTTATCATAGATAGTACTTAATGACCGGGTATACTACAAACTGATTGTCACTTATCATAGATAGTACTTAATGATCCTGTATACTACAAACCGATTGTCACTAATCATAGATAGTACTTAATGACCGGGTATACAACAAACTGATTATCACTTATCATAGATAGTACTTAATGACCGGGTATACTACAAATTGATTATCACTTATCATAGATAGTACTTAATGACCGGGTATACTACAAACTGATTATCACTTATCATAGATAGTACTTAATGACCGGGTATACTACAAACTGATTATCACTTATCATAGATAGTACTTAATGACCGGGTATACTACAAACTGATTATCACTTATCATAGATAGTACTTAATGACCGGGTATACAACAAACTGATTATCACTTATCATAGATAGTACTTAATGACCGGGTATACTACAAACCGATTGTCACTTATCATAGATAGTACTTAATGACCGGGTATACTACAAATTGATTATCACTTATCATAGATAGTACTTAATGACCGGGTATACTACAAACTGATTATCACTTATCATAGATAGTACTTAATGACCGGGTATACTACAAACTGATTATCACTTATCATAGATAGTACTTAATGACCGGGTATACTACAAACTGATTATCACTTATCATAGATAGTACTTAATGACCGGGTATACAACAAACTGATTATCACTTATCATAGATAGTACTTAATGACCGGGTATACTACAAACCGATTGTCACTTATCATAGATAGTACTTAATGACCGGGTATACAACAAACTGATTATCACTTATCATAGATAGTACTTAATGACCGGGTATACTACAAACTGATTATCACTTATCATAGATAGTACTTAATGACCGGGTATACTACAAACTGATTATCACTTATCATAGATAGTACTTAATGACCGGGTATACAACAAACTGATTATCACTTATCATAGATAGTACTTAATGACCGGGTATACTACAAACTGATTATCACTTATCATAGATAGTACTTAATGACCGGGTATACAACAAACTGATTATCACTTATCATAGATAGTACTTAATGACCGGGTATACTACAAATCGATTGTCACTTATCATAGATAGTACTTAATGATCGTGTATACATTAAACTTCAGAGGAATGGTTAATGACCCCATGCCCAAACATTCAAAACAATTTCCTCATTTCTAAATAAGCAAAAGATTTGTGTTGTTGATAAACATTTAAGTATCCCACTGGTGAAAAACAGTTTCAAACAATGTCTTCATTACTTAGCGTACAGAAGGGTCATTTAGTTAAAGTGTTGTTGACAAATTTTGGAAGAGCTCTCGGTTGCAAGTCAGTTTTAAAAAAAAAATAGCAAGAAAGTCCCCACTGGCAAGCACTCTATCGAAATAGTTAAAAATAAAGACTTATATTTCATGAGAAGAGTGCAAAAAAGGATCTGAGCATAAAAGCAACGGTTTCATGGATGACTACGGGGCAATTTCCCAACCTTGGAGACTTGAACACTAAGTAATTGTGTGCTTCAACCTGGCCCCGGGGCCACAAACATCTTGAGTCGAACTCAAGGGCTGTATTTTACTCAAATTTGAGTTTTTTACTCCAATCGCTGAGTTGAACTCAATAAAGTGTGCCACGAAACTTGAGTCTTGCTCACATAGAGTTTTTTCTAGAGTTTTACTCAAAATATCTGGGATAGCTATGTAGCTGTCTCAGAAGTCGACTCAACACAAAAATGGCTGCCAGGCGCATGATTATGAGAAATATTGTAAGGGTACCTCGTCGTATGCAGGATCGGACAAACCCACTGGAATCTTTGGCGGAGGAGGAAATTTTCAGCAGATACCGTTTTAGATCCGCCACCATTATGTTTATTTGCGGTGTTTTAGAAAATGGGTTAAAACACAAAACAAAGAGAAGTTCGCCTCTTCCTACCCTACTGCAAGTGCTTCTGGCCCTGCGGTTCTATGCCACTGGTGCCTTTTATCAGTTGATTGGGGACTCCCTTGCAATCTCAAAGTCGGCAGCAGGACGGGCAGTTCGAGGAGTTACCTCCCTTCTTTGCAATTTGACAAGGCAATACATTCGTTTTCCGTCAGTTCCTGAAATTGCCGAGAAACGTACAAAATTTTACGGTTTAGCAGGTACAAATTTCTTTTACATAACATGACAGGTCACAAACTTTGCACAACTTTAACTGGAAAACTGATCAACATATTTTTAGAGGCCTAACGTTAAAACACGCACTATATTTAGGCTATAAATATATTGTCTGACAACTGATGCAAAATAATAGCATGTGGAAAATTTAAAAAAATGCACTAACCTCCAATTCTTTTTATTAGTATCTTTATGTAGCTGAAATTTACATCCATTAATTCAAAACAAACATCCATGAAATGATCACACCACGCTCTTTTGAAAGGGAGATAATAAAGTTTAACAGGTTTCGATGGTATGGTGCGCATGTCCTATCAAATTTATATAAATATTTTTAAGATATATTCTTTTTTTTTTTAAAGCTCAATATGTACTAATGTACACAATGGTAAGAAAATGTTTCCTGTATACATGTACTTTAAAGGCTTTCCGAATGTGGTTTGCTGTGTCGACGGTACTTTGATCCGTATTAGATGTCCATTGCAAAATGAGGCTGAGTTTGTTTGCAGGAAAGGATACTACGCTTTAAATGTTCAGGTGACTATTTAACAACAATTGTTTCAGTTTGCTTTAAAATTTTCCTAAATCATTTTTATTTAGTGGATGTTGATTATTGATAGTTTAAAAACGAAGAAAATTAATAAGCAGGGGCTTAGTATCCGGGGGGCCAGGGGGGGGGGCCTGCCCCCCCCCCCCCACTTTTTTTCCCAACCTAACTTACACTATAGGAAATGTTAATTGAAAGCCTGGTTGCCCCCCCCCCCCCCCACTTTTAGAAATGTACCGAAAATGTAGTATAAGAATTGGTACTAAAAGTAGTTGACACTGAGAAAAAGTTTACCTATACCCCCCCCCCCCTCCCCCCCGAAATAGGATTTTCGAGTTTGGGCAACATTTACCTTTTTTTTTTTTTTTTTTTTTTTACTTTTTTTTGGGCTTCTCAACTTTTTAAGGTAAGTAAAAAAAAATTTTTCTCTGCCTGGCCCCCCACTTTCAAAAACGATGCTACGCCACTGAAAGAAAGGGGGGAGGTGAATGCAATTTTTCAGATATGGGTCAAAATATTACAATTCCGGGGTGAATAAAACAAGGTTTATTTAATCTATCTCCATTTAAGATGTGAAAACCTTCATTGAATAATTTCTGCGTACTTATATTTATAAGCCTGAAAAGTTTGTCGAGTAAAATATGAATAGTCGAAGTTCAAACAATTTGATTTAAACAAATATTGAATATCAATAGTCTTGTAGATTCATATTGTAAATATAAAAAATAGTTTATATCACTTCTTTTGCTTCTAAAAACCACTCCAAAGCTAAAAAATCTGTTTAACCTTCTATTTTGGTTGATGAATAAATTACAATATTGAGACAATCTGCTATTATGGTGTGGCGAGGCATGTAAATGTTTTTTTTTAAAAATAATAAATCCTTAAATTCAGTTGTTCGATTCGTAGGCCTTAATTTTTCTCAATGAAATTGTGTTATTAAGAGTATACAAGCTGATCCGCGATTATTTTTTTTCTGAAGCTGACGAATGACATAACTTAATATGATGAAATATTTTCAGTAAAGTATAAATAGCAGTTTTGTAATTACAAACAATATTTTTGACTGGCTTTAAATGTCATACACAAATAATTTCAGGGAAAACAAACACGATTACTATTCAATTCCAAGTAAAATGCGATAGACAATTATCGTAAAATATTTCTGATTTCATTTTAAATTAACCCTCTCTCTTTCTCAATCCTTTCCGATCTAAGCTTTATTATTCATTATTGCAGAATTTTTTTTTTCCTTAGATGGCTTGTGATGCATCTTTCCGTTTCGTAAATTGTGTTGCAAAATGGCCTGGGAGCGTTCATGACTCGCGTGTTTTTAAAGAGTCGTCTCTTGCAAGATTGTTTGAGACTGGTAAGAAGTAATGTGATAAGAATAATTTAACTATTAATAATGAGTTTGACATTGACACGGATGCTTGTGTTGAATAAAGACATTTTTAAAAAAAAGATTTTTTTTTCATCAGGTGCCCGCACAGGATTAATACTGGGAGATTCGGGTTATGCGTTAAGGAAGTATTTGATGGTTCCGTATCTGGTTAGCCGAGGAGAAATTTAACACTGCTCTGTGTCGCACTCGGGTAACAAAAGAACAGGCTTTCGGAATCTTAAAAAGAAGGTTTCCGTGTCTCCAGATAGGTATGTTATACAGTACATATTTATCTTGTATTCCTAGACCCTCCATTGATACAAATGTAACATATAAGGAGGGGGTCAATGAATGTCCCCATCGTAAATTACGGAAATAAATTATTGAAGTAAATGTGATTTTCTGTTAAATTTTTCTTCTTTTTTTTAAATTAATTATTTTTCCCATCTAAACGGCTTATTTTCTTCAATAAAGGATTACGAGTTCAACCCGAACAAGCATGTGAAATTGTTGTTGCCTGTGTTGTACTTCACAATCTCGGCATTGAGCGACAAGACATCATTGATGTGCCCCCTGTGACTGGACAAATAGTTGATGAAGCTGTGTTGCCGACTGATGGAGGACGCAATGAGGGAAAAGCAGTTCGAGACCACATAGCCCGTACTTTTTTTGGAAATTAAGCAGAAAATAAAAAGAAACGTTAAAATCAGTATGAATAATTTATTTTAATAACTTCTCTTTTTGAATACGCAAGAGCCCCCATTTCCTCAACCAACTTCTCCTTTTTCAGCTTCAATACCTCCATCTCCATCTCCATCTTCTTCTTTTCTGTCATTAGTAAGTCTTTCTGCAGTTCGATTAAACTTTTAGTTTTCTTTTCAGGCCCTTTCTGACTTTTTGCTGCGCAGGAGTTTTGAGTACTGGGGATACATGTAGCTGAAGTTGTGGAGTTAAAATCAGACTGAGCTCGAGGGCACTCTCCAGACGAACAATCCACCTCCATATCTTTAAAATTAAACACAAATTCATGCAATGACTTATGACAGTTTTTTGTATTATTTATATCGTGTTTGGCATAAAGGTCTCTTATTTTAACTTGTCATAAGATTACAATAAAATATGTTCAAACCATTAAGACAGTATTCTTACCACCAGAATCAAAACCAGAGTCCAATCCCTGCATTGACGGCCTTCCCTCCAACGTATCCAGCATGGCTTGCTCAACAGGGGTTGGTGATGGGGGCTTTGGACCTCCACCTGTCTTGGGTCGTTTCATTTGCGACAGTTTGTCCTTTGCTATTAAAATCAATAATGATGCTTAGTGTTGATATACACATAATACATATATATGTTATTTACCTTTAAATTAATAATTTTACAGATTTTGAACTTTTCTGTATTAATTAAATTGACCTTTAACTATGTTTTATTTAAATGAGCTAGGAGTAAGGCATATCGGTAATTGTTTTAGACTTTTAATATCTATGAAACGCGATTTATTTAAATTTATTATACTTTTCAGGAAATTTCTATCTTTATAAAAAGTTATAAAACAAATAGAAAGATTTTTTTCTAAATTTTGTTATCAAAAAGATACGCCAATATGACTTCAACTGAAATGCGTTTTGTATTTTTTCGGAATAGTAAAAATCATATGTATCTTAGGTATGTACCTCTGGTTTTCAAATTCGCATATTGCTTGGAAGCCTCCTTTCCTGTCCGAAGACAAATGCCTACTCTGTACCACAGAAATAAACCGTAAATAAAACAAATTGTCATAAGAAATCTAGTTCAATACTTGAAACTCTTTAGTGTGTTTGTTTTATTTCATAGACTATCTAAATCTTTTGTTAAGAACAAGAATTATTTATAACAAGTGAAATGAAGATCATGTAACAAACTTGCAGCTATGAAATATAAAACTTGTCCACAAATGATTACAAATATCAGCCACGTAGCATCGTTTTTGAAAGTGGGGGGGGGGAGTGCAGGGGCAGCCAGAGAATTTTTTTCTCTCGAAAATTCTATTTCGTGTGTGTGTGTGTGTTGTTGTTGGGGGACGGGGGGGGGGGGGTAAAACAACTTTTTCAATGCCAACTTTCAATTACTTTCTATAGTATATAGTGCGGGGGGGGCAACCAGCCTTTCAATGAACATGTAACATGGTATCTATATATAGTAACAGGTGTTTTCCATTTAAAAAAAACTTGAGTCGGCCGTATCGTCGATAACACAGCTACTGAGCTAGGCCTATGCCTCTTTTAGAATGTACAAATAAAATAAATAAATACACTATCAAGGAAAGAAAATTAAAACATACTCATTTACTGCCCTGGCCACATTTTCCCAGGCCTCTTCTCGCTCTCTTTTCCCTCAGCCAGGTCCTTTAAATTTCCCGAAAAGCGTCTTTTCATTTTTTGTTACTTCTTCCAACAGAATATTTTGTTCCAATTCACTCCAAGTTGGTTTTCTCTTTGGATTTGGAGTGCTAGAGGCCAAAGGTGTAAGTTCGCAATCTTCAAACTGTATTTTTTTAACGTCTAGACTTAGAGGTGTTTCTTCTATTAAACTACTTTGCGGCAAAATTATGTCATATATTACCGAGTCTAATGGAACCCCTTCCATTTGCTTCGACAGGCGTTCCATACACATGTAACGTCATCAAAACAAATATGACGTCATAGTTCTATGTTATTATGCAGAAAATCATGAATGGAACGGAAAAATGAACACAGAAAAGGCGTTTAAAGGTTTTTGAATTTATTTTTATTGGTAAGACCTCTTATATCATTAAAAACAATTTGAGTTTCATGCAGAGTTTTGTTACTCTGGTGAGTTGAGTTTCTTTAGCGTTCGTGGCACACTTTTTTCAGTCGCAACTCGGGAGAGTAAAGTAAAGTTTACTCTACACAGATTTGAGTTGAGTAAAATAAAATGTTCGTGGCCCCGGTGCCTGATCTAGAATGTTTTAACATAGAAATTAAATGACGTAAATGAGCTGTTTGATGGAATTTTCCTGCAAAATTACTTTTCTACCATTCAGATCTCCCATGAAACTGTATAGGTATAATGTGATGGAAAATATCAAATCAATATATGAGACTCAGCTTATAAATTAGTAAGAATTTTGTGTGTTTGACTCCTTTTTAGCTAAATGAATTGGAACTTTAATTTAATTCTGCGAATGAATTGTACTCAGAGTTTCCTTTCTACAGAAGACATTCTTCAAAATCTAAAGTAAAATATTTTTAAAACAATTGAACAATAATCAAGCATATGATATCTACCGGCGGCAAGGAGCAATCGAATAACACGAAATGGATGATGAATTGTCATGACTATTTGAAAATCCGGAAGGGAACTGTTCTGCATTGGTTTGATTAAAAGTTTGTTTAAGTCGGTAAATGGGGTTGACTTTAAGGGTACTGACCACTGTGGATTGTACACTGTCTCCATAAAAAAAAGTGACATTAAAGTTAGCCAAGCGCCTATGGCATTCCATGACGTTCCATTTTTGAAGGTTTTGTTCAGATTTTTACAGTTAATTCTTTTTCCACAAATTGTCCTCGTCCGATACAGAGTTCTGTCACTAAAATACCACATGTGCCATTTACACACAGATGCACTACTCGCTTATGACATATTGTTGTGATTCCTATAACATTTTAAAAATTTATTCAAAATTTTTACCGAGTACAACATAAAATTGCTTTGTTATTTCATCTTTCGTGAGGTTCTAAAATGTCATTTTCAATAAGGACTATCTCTCCTCTCAAATTGATATCTTTTATACGAAGCAAAATATCCAGTTATAAGTTAGATTATGAATTGATGCAACAAATCTTACTTTTAACGTTTAGGATTTTATTTGTATTTGCTTTATTTTACAGATAATATGACTAAAGACCTTATTTAGATAATTGCTTGTAAATTACTACATTTTTACCTGATGTTTACATTTTTTTATTCTGGAAAAGTTTTAAGTAAGTTATGATGTTTCCAAAATTTTTGATACTGATCATTTGAATTTATTTTTAAAATATTTCTACAAAATTTGTTTAACATATAACGTCAAATAAAAGGATATGACAAAAGTCTACGAATTTACCGAACAACCCTGTCATTGATATGCTTCGTATATTAGGATGTGCCGCGGAACCAGGATAATGTCAACAGCGATGAAAAATCTCGGCATATTTTTCTTGGTAATGCTAATATCCTATTTACATATTGATCAATTTTATTTGAAAGATTTTTTTAGTTTTATTTTGATTTTGCATAATTATATTAATTGAAGTTACAAGGTTTGAGACAGCACAAGCTTTTTGTTCTTCATCAATCGGTTATCCTCGGCTGACTCCGCTTCCCTCCATTAAAACCTCGGATGTGATACTTTGAGTAATACATATCAAGTCGACACATTTCTCCGCCGGAAACTGTCTTGTCACTTATTTCATAATTTCGCTCTGCCTTAAAATCTTCGGGAAAAATTCTTTTATATGTGTAATTCCGCTTGTTCCTTACAATCAAATATTAGTAGTGTTTGAAAGCAAGAACAGTGTTGGGCGTGCAACAAAGTAACTTGGATTTCAAAAATGTAACTATTGATAAAATTCAAATAAGATCACATGACTAAATCGACAAGATGGTCCGAGGTTTATGTGTGAGGTACGAGTCATTCGAGGAATTCCGAGTGGTTCTCCATGGCTAAACAAGCATAACAAATGGATATGACTGGGGTGTGGTTTCACCGTTGCTTAGTCAGAACCAAATAGTAAGTACTATAATTTACTATACAGCCTAAGTAAATACAACGTGGCCTGGTTACTTGAAAAAAATGGTTAGTTTATCATAAAATATAAGGGTGTGAAGTAATTTGGGTTTATTTGAGAAGTCCAACCTTTTCTAAAAATAGAGATCACAATTTGCGCATTTCAAAACGCAGTATTTTTGTCAGGTAAATTGATGATTTAAGGGAGACATTACCAATTTCATTGCATATTAAAACCAAAATTAGACAAAAACATTAAATTCTAAACATTTATAAGCATTCGAGCCAGAGACGTGTAAATCAGGTAATCTTCTTTCAATTCAGGAAGTGAATATTTAGGTCACCAATACCTGAACTGTTTAACATAATACAATTATACAACTATCTCTTGCATACAATTACACAATTATATTTAGATTGCACCTGATCCCACCTCTGATGTTTCGGAGGTCCATGTTTGCTCTGCTTGATTTTGTATATTGTTTAATGGACATTGAGATTGAATACTGTTCGTTATCTCCATATCCTTCTTAATATATTCTTCCCGAATGCCCCTCTACACACTCTTTACTATTTTCGCTGCATTGAATCAGAGAAGAAAGAGGAAAGCACTTTACATGTATAATATATACCGCATACTTGCAAGTCAAATAAAAACTTTTTTCAGCCTATAAAGCAAAATTAACTGACCTGTCTGATGGGATATAATGCAAAGAGAGGCAGGATAGGCAGAACGTATAAACCCTTTCTGCTTTGCAAAAGAAAATAATAATCATTCTCAATAGCAAAGCATATAAATCGGAATTTGAAATATTTATATTTTGATCTTTAAATGGGTAAACTATATCTGTGTGATAAACAAATATTTACTAAATAACCTAACGTTTAAGAATTTAAAAGATAAAATAAATATACTTCCTACATGTTTTTTTAAACAGAATAAAATTATACACATATAATAATACATGTACTTAAAAGTCCGATTCTTCTGACAACCTAGAACCTATGTTTTCTACCAAAAATAATCAATAATCTTACATCGTTTTTTACTAGTATAAAACTAAACGCTCTATGAAAGCTCCTGTAAAACTCGCTAAGAACGTCAAAGAAATATTCACTAAAATATGTAAAATCTATAACCAATTTATTTTTTATAAACACATGGATTTATATGAACAAAATAATATAATAGACATCAAAAATGGGCACCGTCCTTGGCGACAAAAGCTTACAGACAAATTACTCTTTGCCAAAATTCAACAAATTATCATGATGTTTGATTGACTCATAGCAAAATAAAAGCCATAATTTTGGCGGTAGTTTACACTGTTTTACAGAAATATTTGACAATAAAAAAAGCTTTGTACTCTGTGGTTACCCTATGTTGGGAAAATGAGTGAAACATTTTTTTTTAATCGAAAATTGTAGTTATCAACGTTTGTTTGAAATTCAAATATAAACTTTTAAGTGAAACTTGAATTCATTGCTTGAACCCTCAATACAAAATTACAATAAGATGCACTTGAGAAATACAAAGAATTGCAAGAGCACAAAAACAGTTTTATATGATTTTTTTTAAACTTTAGTGATGTTGTTGTTCTATTTATTCGGGGAGGCGATTCAATTTCTGGAGAAGTATAAAAAGATTTTTTTTTAAATCGAAAGGTTTATGAGAGAAAGGAACAAATCAGGAATCTGCTACATAAAATTTCTTCATGACAGCGTCCGAATACATGAGGAGAATTAGAATGGCTTAATGAGTTTGGGGGATAAACGGAAAATTACCAAAGTTTTGTCACACCAACAATATTCGCCAGATTTTGTACCCTTTGACTTGTTCAAAGTTGAAAAAAAACCTCACTTTTTAAAAAGAAAAAACAAGTCCAGGAAATCATAGGATCTGCCATAATCCAGTATATGAAGGGTCATACTCTAAAATGTGTCCTAAAAATAATCAGGAATTAGAGAAAAAGTTACAGACGTGTTTTAATTAAAAGAAAATATTTGAATGAAACAATTAAAAAGCTTTTTTTGTTTCTTTCCGAGCACAAATGACTTTATTCATTGATCAGCCCTAGTATGCAAAAATATCGCATTAAGTGCATTTTTTTTTACTAGAAAAAGATGTTAATAATTTATGGTAAGCTAACAACCAAGCTAGATGATAAACCTGGTGACTTTAATTCTACAATCATCAACTTCCCTTACTTATGCAGCAAATTAATGTGTCTCAGATGAATCGATACGCAAAAGCATGGTCTACATATAAACAATTTTTACAACGAGGTAGCCCCGTGGGGATCCGTGTTAGAATAGGTCCTCAGTACCCCCTTGCTTGTCGTAAAAGGCGACTAAATGGGGCGGTCTTTCGGATGAGATCGTATAAACCGAGGCCCCGTGTCACAGCAGGTGTGGTACGATAAAGATCCCTCCCTGCTCAAAGGCCATAAGTGCCGAGCATAGGCCTCAATTTGCCACCCTTCACCGGCAATGGTGACGTCTCCATATCAGTGAAATATTCTGGAGATTGATGTTAAACAGTTTGCAATCAATCAATCATTACAACGAGGTAAATTATTGACAAAAAATTTGATGAAGCAAGAATGTCAGCAGCCTCGTTTAAAGTTATCATTTCGTAGGTTATACGTTCGATAAAATGATTGTCGTTTTTAATATTTATTGTTAGTCCATAATTTATACAGTAAATTCACGATGGATTTTCCCGTTTTTTCCCAATTATGATAATTAACAGACGGCGGATGTGACCGGCCGGTGCGAGATGCTCACTGGCTTTTCCATGGCACCTGATCCCACCTCTGATGTTTTGCAGTTTTTTTTCTCTGTTCCTCTTTTGTATTATCTTATGGACTTTTGATCTTTAAATCCATTTGTTATCTTTATCTCTTTCATGAGTCAGACTCAGTGGTATCTTTCATCTCAAGATCATCGGGATATATCGTTTCGACAACAGAATGGAAATAACCATTTTTAATTGACAATGCGTCGTCGATTTATTTAAATGTAGAACTGTAGGCCACAGTCAATGTTTTCTTTTATTCAGGCATAAGATTTCGGACAAATTTTGATTCAAATAAATACAAAAACAGGTCCCCTTATAAAGTGCTTATAGTGAAACTGAGATTACCAAAAAATATATAACAAAATAACAATAACAAAAAACTTTTAAGCTCTATACACAGTAATTTCTCATGATAAAAGATGATATGACATAACGGCCTTTTTAGGCCTCTTTTCCAACGACGAGTTATGGTTTATCTACAGCAATTTTGAAATATTTCAAACATAAGTGAATAATTATGACGCCTTTTGAACAGTTACAATAGCTCCGACACATTTTAGTTAATAAGGATTACTGCTTTATCTATAATTTTTATACTACATGACAGAAGATGTCGGCCTGGTTTGTAACAATACGTTCTTTTATGAAAAGAAAATGGGCAGATCTTGGTGCAGTAGGGGGAGATGTATGTCCGAGGAATCTACCTTTTATGGCTGTTTTTTTTTTAATTTGCAAATAGTTGATTACCGATAACAACTGTCCAATCCGATGACAGAATGACAAAACATGTTTGATTACGATAAGTTAACATTTTATCATAGACAAGTGATTAAGATCAATTTACACAATATCTGTACTAATGTAAAACTTTTTATGGTCAGCCAAAGATATTTATACTAAATAAAGTGCATGGAACCTCAGTTTTTACCATTTTGGGACAAAAATGCATACGAAACTTCTATTCACTGAATCTCGTAAATATGTGTAGATCTAGCGGATTACCCACCTAACGCTTTACAAACCTTTGAACTTTGTGTATTTATAAATCATATTTATAAATATTGTTTGTAAATGTTTGCTGGGAAATCGTAGATCTCTGTCTACTCGGTGACTCAAATGCAGATAAAAAACTTTTTTCAAGCATTAATGTCCTTAGTATTTTTGTGGTACTCACTAGTAATGCAACATGATTTGACTAATCAGCTAAATAAGTCGCATTTCTAGTTAGAAAGCATCGCAAGAGGCTTGATAATAATATAAATAATAATATAAATATATTCCCGAAAATTAAATTAAATTTGAGTTACCGTACTTTGACTTGATTGTTACATTATATATATAAAAATCCTTACAAATAAAGATTCAAAACATGTTCAAGACAGTAAATCATTAAAAAAAATTATTTTTTACTTCTCAAGGAAAAAACTAATTAATATCAACGACTTTTCGTTACTTAAAACCACACTCCCATTGCTGTATGGAACTATAAATATATCGTTTTGAAAATAAAAATGGAACTCTCAATAAACTTATTTTGATTTCCTATTTTTTCTGCAACAATCCAGGTTTTACACTTAGTGATACACATATATCAAAAGCTCTCATTATGGCAATGTACCGAATCCCTGCATATCGGATTAATACAGATTTAAACTTATATGCATTATTTTTAACAGGTTAGCTTATATACAATACCAAAATAAAATGGAAGAAGTAGTTCGTGACAGGCCTGATAAGGATCCAGGCGAAGTCGGTGGGCCAAGCATGGAGAAGGTAGAATTAATTCTTTGTCATTGTTAAGACTACATTTAAATGAAAGGACCTAATTTTTACAGCCCATATTTACTACGATCTCACGCTAATAATAAAATTTTCTGACAATTCTAGAAAATGTAATTATCTTTTTTTTTTTAATGTTTAAAAGTGATGAACTAGTAAACAACTGACGATTTCTGTCGTTAGTAAAAGTCTATACACTATTGTAATGTACTGTACATGACATAATCATGGAAAAGATGTCCCATTTTATGTTCAGTAAAGGGTTGATGAAGTATTTTGTACATTACAGAATGCATTTAATAATTAATCTAAATTCTGAAAACAAATGTTCGGTAGACCAAAAAATATGAATTGGAAATTTTTGTTGAGTCCCAATATCTAATTAAACATGTATCGACAGAATCTTCTGAATTTATTTTACATTGTTTTGTGGGGAAAAAAGTTGACCAGTTACACATCAACTATATTGTCCCAATGCCCCATTGCATTGAAACGGTATTTTTTTTTACTGTAAAGGTATAACAGTTGGCGAAATTTCTATTTAGTGCCTTTCGCTTATTTCATTTAATTTAAAATTTCTATTGTTATTATGGGAAATAAACTATACCTGAGTTTGCCTTGTTTTAAGTGTTTCGTTCATTGACTTCCATTTCTATGAATAATAGCTTCTAGCCTCAATACATTCGTTTTTATCAACATTTATGCGATGATAAAAATATCCTTATCTGATCTATACAGCTACTATACAATCAAAATGTAATGACCAATAATGTGCTTTAAACTTATTGATATCAAGTAACTGAATGTCAATAATAACATAAAAGGATGAAAAAAATTGAATAGAACACTAGATTACATAAACAAGGTTACTTGAATATATGTTTAAGTATTTCCACTTTCACTATTTAAGGGGGATGTACGGCCACCTTTAGTGCAGTGAGAACAAAATGTAAACATTTCTTCAGATGGCTAAAATACATTATATTTTGATCAAATTTTAAGTCTTTATGATAAAGATACAATAAATATGCATAACTGAATGCATGTTGTGCATATATAATCTATACTTTTGCAGAAAAATGCTTTTGATATGCTCCTTAAAACTGCGCAGCTACAGAATTCAGCAAAGCCTTAAAAAATCAAAAAAAAATACGCAAACTGTGCATTAATGTTCTCTCTACAACCATTTGTTGAGAAAATGTCTAAATTTTGCACTTTTATATGATAATTTCAAGTTCAAAACAATGTATCGTTGTCTTCAAAAAGAGTGTAAAGAACCATGAAAGTAGTTCATGGATAGCAGCACGTGGTCTATTTTTAGCACAGAATTTTGTTTTCCAGACCTCTTCTTAATATGGAGGGACATAACAATCTTTAAATGTAGAAGAGAATTACAGTTGCAAAATATTTCAAATAATATGAACACTTTTAAAAGAGGAAATGTGTTATAGCGTTTCTTGAAGTAATTTATTTAGTATTATTATCGAACAGTTGTTAAATAGTGAACGTATTGATATAAAAAAAAATCTAAAACTCTTTGATTCAAGTAAAGGTAAAATGAGCACCATCAAAGTTAAAAATTGAGAGTTTGTAAGTTTGCCACAGATAACTTATAATATCTATTAAAAGATTAATTATCACCATTGAAACAGAAAGAAATTAAACACATAAAATCGATATGAATGACCTTGTTTTAGTACCTAATAGTACGAGGGTTGATCAAAAAGTTCGCGAACTATTTCTATACATGTGTATCTTCAAAACCACAATTCAGATTAGAAACAAATTTGGTGCACACATTGCCAAACACAAGTTCTATAAATAGCATATGCTGAAGTTTTGCTCACAATGTGAAAATGACGTCATTTTGCATGTACTTGTGACGAAAAATGATTGTCTCAGTGGAACTCGTTCAACAAACGACTAAAATATTTATGGTATATCTTAAAAATGCCTTTGAAGTACTGTATAAGAATTTGTTCACAGTTTATTAAGACAAATGACTTCCTTTAAATTCAATCAATGATTGGATAGATCGTTTTAGTGAAGGACGGCAGATGGTTAAATTTGATACTTGTTATGTTATCTTGGGATGTGTTTTTAATTAAGCAATATGCTATCAAAGACTTTCAATTTACACTTTGAAAAATACTCGAATATTTCAACAATAATATAACCAAATACCTAAGATTCCTTTTACTTTTTGATCACCCCTCGTATGCTCTGTCAAATAAACATTTACAATTTTCATTACAGCGGAGCAAAATTTGAAAAGGAATGAAATCATTCAGAGTGGGTTAGAAGATTTAATGAGTAAAAAAAAAACTTTTTTTAATTTGCCCATTTTGTCAAAATTACAATTTTACAGAGTAAAGGAAAAAAAATAAACATAATTAATTATTTTATACCATCTTTAAAATGACGTTTGGTGGTCCTCCCAACTCAGGGAAAAATTATTCGGTCGGTATTATGAGAAAAAAATTCCTTAAAATTTAAAAATATTTGTTGACGAAAGAAAAAAAATTTCGTGTAATGGGATGTAAAAAAATTGAGTCGGGCCATTTCTAGATAGACAGTAGATCGGGAGAGAGGGTAACCAAACATTTTTATAACAAATGGTCTTATAAGGCTAGTACATGTTCCATCACATACTTAAGTAATGCAAACTTTTTGAATCTTTGGCACTATTTAGAAAAACAAACAAACATAGGATTTTCGGGGGGTGGGTGGGTAGCCTCTCACTTTTTTCCCGATGATAGACATAGCATGTGCAATGGACCTTTCTTTGCAAACATTGTGCTTGTTTCTAAATTTCAAAGAAACAAATCAATATATTTTATCAAGCTTCGTATGTTCAATGAGCGAGAGCTTACAACGTTGTCAACATAATGAGATATGATGCGTTTTTATATCCAAATATGATGCGTTTTTATATCCAAACATTACTCCTCTCACTTTTTTCCCGATGATAGACATAACATGTGCAATGGACCTTTCTTTGCAAACATTGTGCTTGTTTCTAAATTTCAAAGAAACAAATCAATATATTTTATCAAGCTTCGTATGTTCAATGAGCGAGAGCTTACAACGTTGTCAACATAATGAGATATGATGCGTTTTTATGTCCAAACATTACTCCATACAATGTGTGGGTCATTGCAAGAAATCTAACTATTTATGTAAGGTGCCTGAAGGAAATCTTATAACTGCCTATTGTTTCTATCTAACTGCTAAACAAAATATACATATGTACCAACTTTTCGAATGTAAGACATGTAATTATTATTTGTTTTTCATGCACTGCATATTGTTTAACATTTTCAAATTAAATGCTAAGCATCCTCCTTGCAGTGCCCCATTTGAAAATAACTTCTATCGCCACAGAAAAAAAAGACCCGACGTAAACACATATGTTTAGGACATTTTTTATCTTTTTTCTTGAGTTTTAACGAAACCAACAAATTATCAAGACTTGTTCCATGAAAAATTAAATATAATCATGGTAATAAACGTATCTATCCACAGCAGATATATGCACATGCCAACCACGTGCTCAGTGGAATGATTTTAACAAGGAAATTCGAGCTGTAAACAGAACAGTTTTTCCCGATTTGCTGGAGTGGGGTTAAAATCACGTTTTTACATTAATCAGACGATGCGATGCAACAAATAAAAGTAGCAAGTAATATAACCTAATGATTATTAATTAGTAATTTCTTGTCTTGATGTTATTATGGTCGAATTTATTCTAAAATCAATGTTATTCGAACTCTGTGTGACAGAGGAATGGCGGACGAAGTAAACACATGGCCTCAGGAAGACACCCATATGAAAAATCAAATTTTCAAGAATTATGGATAATGACAAGAAAAAAGAGAAACAAATGGTTGTAGCCATATTATCAATGAATCAAACTAACACCATTTTCAATGCATTTTTCATCTCGTGAATGCTGTAGCTGCGCAGTTCTAACATGATTAATTTCCTCCTAATTAAAACAAAATAAACTTAATTATTTATTAATTTTGGTCTCTAACAGTAGGTAATAAGTGCATTAGCACTTTGAGTAACTTTGGGCTAGTTTAGTAGAGTATAAAGCGCATTCTTGATATTTCTTATTTTACACCAGACTAGATCCAATATGGCTTGTACATCCCCCTTAAATGCTTCAAAGTAATGAAAAAACTGCATTATTTCACTGAACAATTTTGACTTACCTAGCTAATGCTTGCAAAAAATTATGTTTCAGTTCAATTAATAAACATTTTTTTCCCAAATAATATTTCTCTATTGTGTATGAATTAAAAGTGAAAATCAAATTTGGTCCATTTAATACTGTTTTATGAAATCCCATTCTATTTTCACCTGTTGTGGTTCGTAGACAGAAATAAAGATTGTTTTTTATAAAGTCTCTCAATCTGTTACTGCGAAATTTCAACATTCATCTGATATTTTTAATCTATTCGTTCAAAGGATAATGTCTTCCTTTTGTCCCCCGCTTGAAAAGTGAGGGATATTAATTTGGGTTTGTCCGTCCGTCCGTCCGTCTTTCTGTCTGTCTGTAACGATTTCGTTTCCACACGATATCTCGAGAACCCTTTGAGCTTTTGCAATGAAATTTAGCAAAGCAACTCCCTATGGACTAAAGAAGACCCCTATTGATTTTGAGGTCAAAAGGTCAAAGGTCAAGTCATAGATTAGCAAATTCTGTCTGTTAAAACACTTTCGTTTCCACACCTTATCTCTAGAACCATTTGAGCTATTGCAATGAAATTTTATATAACAACTCCCTGTGGCCTAATGAAGACCCCTATTGATTTTGAGGTCAAAATGTCAAAATTCAAGGTCGTGAATTTATACATTCTGTCTGTGTGTAATACTATCATTTCCGGGTGATATTTCAAGAAGATTTTGAGCTTATGCAATGTAATTTTTTACCAAAACTCCCTAGGACGCCTCTCGCCCCTCTCAAAGTGCCCCGCCCCGTTTGTTTTATTAGTATTTATAGTATTACATGTCGCTATTTTTAGCGCAGGGGCATGAGGAAAGTTATTGCTTATAAAACAGGTTCTCGGCGGACTTTATGTTCTTATTACATCTATTAGAAATGTTTAATAAAGGCTAAATAAATCAAACACCATGGATTGTGTAAAATTTTGAGAATACCGAACATGAATAAATACATGTATATGACTTCAGTTCTGCATATACTTCATCTTCGGTAAAGCGATACCGTGGTCCAATGGTCATGTCTCTCGCTTCGTATGACAGAGGTCCCGGGATCGAATCTCGGTTGAACCTTTCCTTTTTTTTTTAAATACTTTTTTTTTACTAAATGATAGTATTCAGCATGTGAAATGAAAAATTTATGAGGTTATAAAATCATTATTACAGTGTGATAAATATTCCACGTAAAAAGAATCTCCTATACACATAATAAAGAATAAGCAATCAAATCTTTATATGCATATTGACATACTTGTATTTCATTTGCTTCAGTATACATGTATACATTTAATAATTCTACAAATTTAATTATTTACAACTTAAGTCAGGGGGATCCGACACCCCCCCCCCCTCCACGAACTGCGCATGGTTTACTTTTTCCCTAAGCGGGGGACACAAATTCTCTGAATTAGCTTGTTCATTTTGCTTTATTTATTAGCTACAATTGTATTTTACCAGCAGCAGTAGTCCTCTACATTGCTTAAGATTCTCTAGTTAATTTTCTACAGCCAATCTTGTAGAATTGCCTGGGCAAATTGTGTATGAACAATATTTTGTAAAAGTTAATGTGCTTTAATACTTTAAACCATTTGGAAAATATTTCTCCTAGACGCAAAAGAATTTCCTAATTTTGTATGAATGTACATTTCAATAGAAGTAGCTTGACAGCTTGACAGAACTTTAGAATTTAGAATGGCATCAATCAATACCAATGTATTTGGTTTCGTAAATTGGTTATGTATTCTTCTCTCTTCAAACTAAATCAGATAACCTTACATTTGAAGGTGTTTATTTAAGATCCATTTCTTAAAGTGCAAAAAATGTACTTCATGGGATTTTATGCTTAATTCTTGATACCTCGAATGAGTCACCGCATTGAAATACCCCAAAACTGGCTTATTAAAATTTTGCTATCTTCAAATCACAAGTGCTAGAGAGAAAAAAATTAAGGATTTCCATCCCTTAATGGGACCAAATTCAATACCCTTAAATAGTGGTCAAGTACAAAACACTTAGATATTATATTGAAGCATTTAAAAACAATTCCGCTACTTAAGAATTAGTTTATTAACAAAGATTCCATTGGGGCCTATGGAAAAAAGCATTTTTGAAAATAAAAATTTAAATAATAAGAATATCATTAAATACTCCGGTGGGAAGATACATTGAAACAGGAATAAAATGACAATTTAAAATGCTTTTTTGCCCGTAATTTTTATAATTATTTATTTTATCAATTATTACAAAGGGGGAAATAACTCTTACCAAAATTTAAGGTTATGAACTAGGACATTACACGTCCCACCCTTGATGCTAATAGTAATAAATGGGATTTATGGCAAAATATACAGAGTACTCAACACCTACAAACCTGTTATGCATTCAATTTTCATTGAATCTGTAGCTATAAGGGATTCATTTGCTGATCTAGAGGGGGGGGGGGAGTTATCAAATTTATATATTAAAGCAAGAAAATAGTTACCATGAACCCTCCTCAAAAAACGCAGACCCTTCCTTTTAAAGGTAAATTTGTGTTAAATTGGTATGAAAATACGAAATAGGTTCTTGAAGTTTGGGCGATTTTACTTGTTTTGGCTTGTCAAATTTCTGGATTTATTATTTTTTTTTTTGGACTGGGGTGGAACAACACCCCCCCCCCCCCTGGAAAAAAAATCTTGATCCGCACATGCGGGATTAAATAGCTTAGATGAATGCAACAACTACATCTGTTAGATAGTTCATTAGCATATTCTTAGGCCGTTTTTAAGATATAGCTTATCTAGTCCGATGCTTCGATTAGAGAGTTTTTAACTATTGAGCTCATCTTCTGCCCTTTAATAGTGTCTAAGAATTGGACAATAGTTTGCGTTATCTTTCTGGTGACAAATTGTCTTGCACACATACACTGGATTCTTTATTGTAATACAAAGATATTTGATCTAATTTCTTAGTTTTATTGTTTTACCATCCAACTTCAATTACCCGATCAATACAACTTAAACATTTTATAAAACTGGTATTAAAAATGAAGTTAACATACGGTACTAAATATTTGTATCTGTAATAAAAGATCAGTAGATCATAACCCCTGTCTTAAGGTAATATTACTCAAAACATATGCCTTATTAATTCTCTTTCAACATCAGCTGAAAATGTCACTCTCATACTAGGTACAAATTGAAGACACTTATCCAGCAAGTCATTGTCACCTTTGTCACGAAATAGGGGAATCGGTACCTGCATCATTGGTGTGTAAAGAAGAACAGATATACCTTTGTAATCCATGTGGAAAGCGTCATCAATTTCAAAGGTCAACCAAGTCTCATACTGTCACTGACATTGAAGAATATAAGAAGTTATTTTGCGAAATTTGTGAATGTCTGAATGAAAAGGTTCCAGCCTACGCGTTCTGTGAAACATGCGAAGATCCAGAATATTTTTGCCTGCCTTGCTCAAAAAGACATATAGCATCTGAGATATTTAAAAGTCATTCCATCTGCACCAACCTGGATAAGTTGTACACAAAATTTGCACAGGTACGTCCTTTCCATATTTGTATAATTTTTTGGGAATGCTACTCCTCCATGTCACTTGTTTCAACCTGTGTTTAGATGTCCTTTATGTTTAATGAGTACAGCATTCAAAATCGAAAATCATAATACAAAAGGAGCAGAGCGAACATGTACCTCCAAAACATCAGAGGTGGGAACAGGTGCCATTGAGAAATGAGCATTCCCTGCCGATCGATCACACTCGCCGTGTTCTCCTTGTCATTATTTTATTATTAATTTAATCAATATTTTATTATGTCAGATTACAAGGCTCCCTAAGATGATTGATACATATCGGGAAAATCCGTCATCAAATTAATGTATGAATTAAAATCAATGTATGAATTAAGAACTAACAATTAGTATGAAAAATGTCAGTCAGTATTTGCTGACAAGGTCGTTGTGTAGACCATGATTGAACTTACGAAATAATTATTTAAACGAGTCTGTTTAATTGATCGAATTTGAAATTGCTAGCTACGACTACTTTAAAGATCATTTAATACCTCAAATTACATAAGATTTTTATAACTTCATGAAAGCTGATTTTTATTTAAGAAGAATTAAAAAAACGTTATCAAACAACAAATTTTTCAAGTGATGGTTAAATTTGCATATTGCAGATATTTCCCTCATAAATACAATATTGAAAAGGAAACTGAACGATTTCTTTGATGCATCAGGCTTCAGAGGCATTACAGAATGAGGACATTACACGATGTTACGAGATCCTTTTTTATTTTCAGGTTACACAAAATAACATAGATAGAGATGCTAAAACATTCAATTGTACTCTTTGCACTGATATCGGAGAATACCGAACTGCATCCTGCTTCTGTACTTCTTGTAAGATACCTGAACCATTGTGTGATGTATGCGGTCGACATCACATTAGACAGAAAATTTTCCGTGACCATTCATTGTCCCCTGATATGGAAGCTTTTGCTTCTATTCTAAAAAGCAATAACATTAACTGCGAGATGTGTCTACTTGATGGCGAGCACAAGCGTGCTACTTCTTTCTGTCTGACTTGCAAAGAAATAGAAGCACTTTGCGAAGACTGTGCAGCTCAACATCTTAGACAAAAGTTATTCAGAAATCACATGATCAGCAAAGATATAGCAAATTTGCCCAAAAACGATGAACTTTTTTGCAAGCCTTGTACAACTGAAGGGGGTAAAACTCAAGCCGATTCATTTTGTAAAGACTGCGATGAGCCAGAACCTTTGTGCAGGGAGTGCGCACGTCAACACATCAAGCAGCGACAATTCAGACACCATTCAATTTGTGACGATATAAGTCAAATTTCAATATGTACAATAGGTAATTCTTCTGTTCTTTGCGCAGTATGTAAGGAAGAAGGCATAGATACTAAGGCCAATTGCTTTTGTCATGATTGCGATGACCAAGAACCTTTGTGCTCTGAGTGTGGCAGACAGCATATGCGACAGAAGATTTTTCGAGGACATAAACTCTGTAAAGATTTATCACTTCTACTAAACATAGGAAAGGAGCAGGTTTTTTGTGATGTATGCAAGATAGATGGAAAAGACGTACTAGCTGATGCATATTGCACAGATTGTTCAGATCTCCAGCCATTGTGTAATGATTGCGCTGGTCATCACATCAAACAAAAGCAATTCCGAAATCATAAAATTGATACGGATATTTCTGGCTTTATTAAACTTCAAAATCGAGATGATGTGTCATGCGATATTTGTAAGATCGATGAAAATCATGCAAAAGCTATGAAGTATTGCCATGATTGTGATGAGCACCTGTGTAAAAATTGCGTAGAAATACATCTGAAATTCAGTCGTGAGCATGAAATCACTGATAATTTTGGCAACAGCTTTCTGTGTGAGCCTTGTAAAAGAGAAAATAAAAGTTTATCAGCGGATTTTTTTTGTGAAAATTGCGAGGAACCTATGTGCAAAACATGTTCAGAACAGCATCTGAAACAGAAACCATTTAGAGGCCATGTTATTTCCTCGAATATGCTCAAATATTCCAAACCTAAATTGGAAGGAGAAAATGTTGATGGTCCTTCACAAGTGTTTGTGTTTTTTTTTAATTTATTTATCTTTCATCTAAAATAATAATCTGCATTAAAATTATAATTTTCTTTTTGCAAAAAATTGCATGCATAATATCTATGAATATATATCATTTCTAATTCGTTAATAGAGCTTGGAATCATTATATTAAAAAAGAAAGAGAGCTGTTTTGTCATTTTGATTACCTATTATCCATTTCTCACAGACTGGAAAAAAGAGAAGTTCCAGAGAAAAGCAAAGAACATGTCGAAACAAAGAAAAGGGTAAATACAGATTGTTTTAAACGGTCAATTTTTACTTTTTGATGTATAAATAACTTTCATTAAAGAATATATTCAAAAGCAGCACAATCTATACAACTGTTACAAAGCAAAATGTATACTCCCCGTCAATGAAAACGCAACACTCTACTTAAAGGGTGAAAAATTATAAACGGGATATAACTATGTACCAAACAAGTTAGGACATTTTTTACATTGCCAAATCAGTTATTTAGTAATTGAATGGTTTTCATTCCATAACCGAAAGTTGATTTTTTAGCCCCCTGAACAGATAACATTTAAATAAAACACCTCCCCCTTCTTACAATTTAATCAAAACATGCTAGTCCGCCATGTACAACATAAATGTACGCAGTCCGATTTCTACCATGCATTAGGTTTATCAATGTCTTTATCTGAGCGAAATAAATATTCTTGGGCATTTTTAATTGCCTGTTGTTCAGATACTGCGGTCGAATTTTCTCTAACTTGGCGTAGTATAGTAACTCTTGGACTTCCGTTCAAGAAACTGTTATTTATGCTATTGAAACACATGAGCCTGATGAGTGGTTAAATAGTGTACATTTTGCATCTGCAGCTCTTTTTTTCTTTATTTTGAGAATCTCCAGCTTTAGCAATGAAAATCAGTCATTTTGAGGAAATATAGGAATCACATCCGGTAAAGAAAGAATGGTTTATTTCCCGGCATTTTAGTACATTACTTATGATAAACAGCTACAAAACCTCGAAAACCCAAAATATTGTTAAAAATTTTATTAAAAATGCAAAAATTTGATTTCTGTGAAGAGGGCTAAAAAGCAACTTCCGGTAGAGGAAAAAAATCATTCAACCGTTAAATAACTGATTTGGCAAAGTAAAAGATGTCCTAACTTTTTTGTACATATTTATAACCCGTATATACTTTTCACCCTAAAATTAGAGTGTTGCGTTTTCATTGACGGTGAGTATATAAACAAGCGAAATGTAATAAAATAGGATAAATACATTTTGCGTTAAAACATTTTGCGTCAAGATCCCCGCAAAATGTAATAACTCAAAATGTAAAAACACGATTTTTAGATTATAACCTTTTTCGTTATAACTTTTTGCGTCAAAATCAACGCAAAATGTAATAATGTGCTGTTTCGTTGTTAGATTTTGCGTTATTTTATTTGTACTATGAAGACAACGCGAAATACAATAAATCAAAATGTAATTAAACAAATATAATAATTTATTCAGTTTTATATTCCTTTTAGCACAAACAATAAAGTGTTCTTAAAATAAAGATAATGTCCAGGTAGTGTGCTTTCATATTGGCTTTATCAAACGAGTAGCGAGTATGCGAGCGGATCTAACACGTAATTTTAATTAGATTGTACGAGGGTCATTCAAAAAATACGTAGACAATGTTCGTCATAATAAAATTATTTTTACAAAGTTTAATATCAGTACATTTTTATATGTAAAAAGATATTTTTTTTTATAAATTTCTGAAGTTTCATTCTATTTGATTAAACGGAACTCATGTTAGACAATTTTAAAAGCAGCATATTTTGTCACCACGGAGCACGGTCAAAAACATTGTAACGTCAAAAACAACGTTAAAGAAAATTTCTCAAACTCACAGTGCCTTTTCATTTATACACATTTTGTATTGTATTCCCCATTCATTAAAACGTATCCATAACACTTGACACAAAGTATGCTAACAATAATTTGAGTATAACTTAAATACAAAGATTGTCAATGTTTTCAAATCCTTTACCATGTAACTCTGCTCTTACAGGTTCAACAGTGAAGCGCACATCATGTTTCATGACGTTACTTACTCTTTTGACAAGATTTTGAACTATAATCTGTTTCTTTGCAGAACGCTCATCGCCAAATATAAAGTCTTGACCCCTCAAAAATTGTCTGTTCCATTATAAACAAATACACATTTCATTTTATGAATTTTCCTGGTTTCCTGGCATTTTCCGAGTTTGTTTTTAAAGTTTCCAAATGCAAAACAAAATTATATAGCTATTCGCTGCTCCTGACGTCCTTCGACGTCATGATTTTTTGCTTTTTTAATCAAGGCTATCTGTCTATAGAAAATGATATCTTAAAAAGCAATGTATTAATTACATTAACTTTTAGCTTTTGAAGAAATGAAACAATACTAAATATAAGTATTTGAATTTTATTTCAGTTAAGGACAATTTTACAGAGGTATGGTTATAGATATGTAAAGTGAATAATCAGTCAAAAACTCAATTTTGACACTGCTCCGTTACCCTGTTTTTACTGTCTTAAATCTTTGATAATTTCGACAAAAATCTAGATATATTACAATTTCTTTGCTTTGAATCTGTTGTAAAAAAAATTTGTATCAAAATTGGTTTAAATATGACGTTAAATAAAAAAAGTATAACAAAAGTCTACAAACTTTTTGAATGACCCTCCTACGTTGCTAAACGTTCTATGGGTGAGAGTAGGTTAACATCCGGTATCCGCCTCTACAGTAACCGATATGGATACTTTGCTAAAACTTGACACTTCTATTAATTATACGAGTCTTAACAAAATCCGTGCTCATTATTATTAATTTTATAAGGCAATAGCAAGAATTTTTACCAATTCAAGAACATGTATTGGTAAATTTGAATCATGAGGCGTCTAGGAGGGATCGTGTCAAAACCGGAGGTGCTATTGATTAAGTACCTACCCGTGGATAAAGCATAGATTTATCCCATGGGTAGTTTCATCCAATCCTTTGAGATAAATACTTGTTAACATGTGGGAAGAAAGCTTTACAAAATATTTAGAACTATGACAATGAGGCTAAATTTACCTACATAACTTAATCTAAATGTATCATATTTAACTCTGACTTTTATTTATTACATCGTACTTAATTATAAAACATTAATTAAATTGTGATTGACATTTTCAAACAAATCAGTCTATAGAGATTTCCGACCAATAACATTTCTAATTACAAAAGTTTGACTATAAGTTCATTATAAGCTATTGAAATGCATGCTCGGCAAGTATACACTGCTTAGCAAATTGGAGATGTTTGTGTATGTCTAGCAAGGAGGGCGGTCATTTGGTTGGGTGTTTTCTTCATATGTTGATCATTGTATAACTATGAATATGCAGAATCCATTTTATCATTGGAGTGAACGAAAGAGATCGAGAGAAATTTGTTTAGAACAGTATGGAATCATAATTGTCACTAAACACTCTTCCAGCAATATATTAACTCCCGCCTATACAAATGAATAGTCTTTCTTTTTTTTATTTATTGCATGTGTCTATCAAAATGCAAACGTACACTGGTCAATAGAATTAACACCCCCCTCCAACAGCAACCTCGCCCCGGCACGCACGTTTCTAATTTGCAACGCATATAGTTGAATATTAAGCTCATTTTAAATACGTGTAGCTTTGATTTATTGTAATCTGCATCAATCCATTTTTCCTTTTGTTTCATTATCCTTTCTCCTGCCACTACTCTATAGAAAATTGTATTCAGTCTGGCCTTTGCTTAATCTCAACACAAAATTTAGCAATAAAAAATGTAGTAATCCAAAAATCGAATTTTTATATTTCGCATTACTACATTTTGTATTGATCTCGACGCAAAATGTAATTACGCAAAATTAAATAATCTTCAAAATTATGTTGTTACATTTTGCTTTATTGTAATCTATTTTGAATTCGACGCAAAATGTAATCAAGCAAAATGTAATAATCCGTTATTATTCCAATTTGTGCACGTTATAACACAATTATAAACCGTACGGCTATTATTTTATTAAATTGATTCTTTATAATTTCATATTTACTCATTAATCGTGATGGAAAAGTTGACTGTCCTTAAAAGAAGCTTAAATTTTACAAAATTTAAACGTGACATCATGTGGTTTGAGACGTTTTTGACGCAATTATTTGGCAACCCAAATTTTACGATATAGTGTATCATTCATCCAATCAAAATAAAGTGTTAGAAGCGGAAGAAAGATATTTTATTTAAAATTTAAAAATCGAGGTAAATTGCAAACTCGAATGATTCTTTTTATCTTATTCTAGATACGGGGTAAACCATGTGTATTGTATGTGAAGTCTGATTCTGTGGAGCTGTATTGGGAGACTTTAGAGGAGGAAATAGATTATTATCAAATAAGATATAAAAGTCTAAACATAAATGATAAATGGAAGTTTTGCAGTACAAATGACACAACGAACAGATTTACTGTAAGTGGGCTTATGGCAAATACCCCATATGTATTCCAAGTCAGAAGTGTTGCCAATGACGTGGAAGGAGTTTACAGTGAACAAAGTGATCCCATCAATACACTCAGATCCTTAGCAACAAAAATGCTACGTTTTTCTATCAAAATTAAAAGTACGGATCCCGTAATGTACCAATTAGTAGCCGAGGAAAATAGAGAGGCCTGTAATCTCCGTGCAAAGACAAGGCATCTTACTTTAGGTATATTCACAATAACCAAGTTTCATGATAACACAATATTGATGTTGTTATTTTTCTTTTTTCTTGTACTAATTAAAACATTTCATTGATTAGGAAACCCTTCAATTGGAATTGAATATGAAAGAACAATTATGCTTGTTGGTGAGAAAGGATCGGGAAAGAGCACACTGGTGGACAGTTTTATGAATTATATATTGGGTGTCAGTTTTGAAGACCCTTTCCGATTCACCCTGGTCAAAGTAGATCATGAAGAAAAAAAGACTGAAAATCACGTAGATATTCTTATTCATTAGTAGAGATTTGGTCAATGAAATAAGTAAATGTGATTGCGTGTGAAGAATCACTTATTATTAAGTAATTTGGGTACTTTGTAATTGAAGTTCTTTTTAGCAGTTGCCAGTAAGTGTAATTTAATAAATTACATACATGTAGCAAAAAGATATTACTGAACTGTCTGATTTTTATAATAAAACGTCATTAATTCTGCTGGCTAAAACAACTAAGCAACAAAATCACAGATGTTATTTAATGTCTTCTTGTGAGGCATACTCTTTTCACGTGTGGAGATGATTAGGAGTTCCTTAAACAAATAACAGAAGTTTAATGTTGAGGGTAAATATTATAAACGAAAAAAGATAATTGAATGTGTATTTATAGTTGTTATTATTCTTACGTAGGCAGAGTGTCCAGCAGAATGGATCACCATATACAAGATCGACCCACAAGAAGGAAGTCGGTTGGACTACACTCTCAACATCATAGACATACCAGGATTCGGAGATACACGTAAAATCCAGAAGAACAAGGCAATTGTTGATCAAATAAGTCATTTATTTTCAACTGAAGGCAAACAAGGCGTATCATTCATAGATGCTGTTTGTTTTATTGTCAAAGCCCCTGACACGCGTCTTACAGCTACCCAGACAAATATATTTTATTCGATAATGTCTCTTCTTGGAAAAGATATTGAATCAAATATTTGTACACTGATAACATTTTCCGACGGAGCAGAGCCTCCAGTTCTCTCCTGTCTAAAAGCAGCCGATCTACCCTTTCGGTTCTGGTTTCCTTTCAATAATTCTGCTTTATTCGCAAGCAATAAGAATTTGCAAAACGCTTCTCTTTCCCCTAATTTTTGGGAGTTGTGTTATAAAAGTCTTCAAGATTTCTTTCAAAACCTGAAATTATTTACACCAAAGAGCCTTGTGTTAACCAAAGAAGTTCTTAAACAAAGGGAGCACCTGCAGGCTATTTTAGCAAATGTTGAACCCAAGGTTAAAGCAGGTCTATCAAAAATTAATGAATTACAAAATACATTAACGCTTTTCAAAAAGCATCTGAATGAAATCGAAAGTAACCGGGATTTTACATATGAAGCAGAATATACAAAGCAGATAAAGCTTGATCTGCCCCCAGGGCAGCATGTTACCAATTGTCTCATTTGTAACATGTCTTGCCATGATAATTGTGAATTTGCCGATGATGACCAGAAAATTCGTTGCTCTGCAATGGATTCTAAAGGTAATTGCAAGGTCTGTAGCGGCAAGTGCCACTGGAAACAGCACAAAAACGGAAAATATATTTTTAAATATGTTACCGAGAAAAAAATAGAAACTTATCGAGAAAAGAAAGAACGTTACGAAAGGGCAATAGGAGAGAAAATGACAAATGAAAAATATCTAAAGGAAATTGAAGATGACATAGATAGTCTTTTTGATTCGACAAGAGAAATGATGAATGAAATGGAGTTGTGCAAAAATAGGTTGAAAGAAATTGCTTTAAGACCTGGTCTTTTTTCAGCTGTTGAAGAAATTGACCAAATGATACAAGCTGAAGAAACTAAAAAGCAAGTAGGGTATGAAAAAAGAATAAAGATGCTGAATGAATTCAAAACATTTCTTCAAATTGATAAGAGTGTGGAAAGCTTTCAAAAGACTGTACAAAAAGTTAAAGATGATTTTTCGAAAACAACTGGTAGGAAAAGGGAGCGAAAAACTTGTGCGCAATCTGGATTTGAGAGATTTAAATACATTTTCTCATGATGCTCATATATAGAGAGTTCAACTCTTTGGACTGACAGTGCAAAAAGCTAATGTTGATGTTTATAAAACAACTTGGATTAGAAAAGGGAGGAGGAAGGAACGTAGTTGAAATATGCTTAGCAGAATTGATAGATTTAAATCCCTTTTCAATGCGTTAAAGTAACCATCTCTGCTTTTGACTTGACATATTAACGTACAAATAGCTACTTGCACGTAATCTATAATATTTCTACGGTGGGGAGGGGGGAGTCGCTTAGATTTTTAATTTTATAATAATTCGTTAGCTAATATCATTAGAAAATATGGTTTGAATACATAAATAATAATTTTTAAAAGAACTATATGCGGTATATTGCATATATTTGCTCCCACAAAAGTCAAATTTTGAAAAATTCTTGATATTTGCTGAATCTTATAAATTGTATAAGAAATATAAATTAACAGATCATATTATAGTTTCAAAGTAGTTTATTGAGAATTTTTGTTTTTGTGACGTCACAAACTAGTTCGATTTTTTTGTCATTTTTAAGAAAGAGGACAAAATGGACAAAATTTCAAAAATTTTAGCTTTAAAATTTATAGAGCACAAGTTTTTTTCAGGAACAATATTTCATTGATATTATCATTCTACACATAATATCAAAATATTAAGCCTGATCAAATCTGTGCTCGGTGATTTTTAATCAAAATATCGATGTAAAATATACATTTTTCTGTACAAATCATGGAAATTTTAAATTTACGTCATTTTCGTGACGTCATTGCAAACATAGTACGTCATTGCTAATCAAAATATTCAGTGTTTTGAAGTCAGCATATATACCCTTTTAAAGAACATTATTAATTATTTCTTTGTCAAAGTTTGATTTTGGGGGGCAAATATTGGTTATTACCGAATAAAGTTCTTTATATACTAAAAAAATATATATATATTCAGATCAAACATGATAATGTAAGTTAATTTCCAGTTTAAACCTTATTTTCATAAAACTGGTTTTAGAGTATGTTGTGAAAAAAGCAAACATGTCGTATGTTGTAAATTGAAAAGTTCAATTAATATAATTTTTATTGCCCTCAAAAGTCTAAGGGAAAACCAATCGATATGTCCTTTCTAACGTATCAGCGCTAGTGGGTTTTCAATGTACGGATGTCTTGGACGAATAACAGCTTCTTTCAGTCTCTTGCGAACAATTTATGCCCTTTCGTGCTGATTTCTTCGACCAGCAATTATATCAGTAGTTTGTACAACAGTTCTGAATTGATTGCTGAAGGGGGATCTGACTGCCCTGTCTGGATGTGGCAACCCGCGGTCGACCAGTTCTTGGTCTGTCATCCGTGTTCCTTGCTGTCGCATTTGGAGACGTACATTCAACCGCTGCAAAGCAGACTGATGTACACTAAATGCAGTGCAACCTTCTGTTGCGTAACTCCTGTTATTATCATCGTTAGTCCCGTTGCTTTCATCTTTGTTAAGACGTGACATTGCAGCATAAACATTTCAAACAAATCTTAAATATGAGTTTAGTAGTAATGCATATTGTTTCTCTAAATCCAAAGTATGCATGGAAATAGACCCCAGATTTACAAGAAATCATGAAAAACACTATTTTCATCAACAAAAAAAATTTAATATTTGCTGAAATTATGTTTCAATTGAAGATGACATACCCGTAGTAAGATCGAGGAGTAAAATATAAGATTGTGCTCTGACAATGTCAAGTATTTGGAAAATTATTCTCTTTTTGCTTATTAGATCATTTTGGGACCCCCCCCCCCCTCACACACCCTCACACACACCAACCCCTCTTTTGAAAATGCTGCTTCAAGTCTAAAAAAGTAATTTAATATTTTCTTTTTTTCTATAATATGGTTTCGAATGTACTCTATAATAAATATCAACAAGGTTGTAATACAATATAAAAATTAAACTTTTTATCTTTTTTATTTAAAAAATATATTTTCAAAATATTGAATAATCGCTTACACATACCTTGTTTCCTTTTTTCGTTCTTCGGTTGAATCGAATACTTACTTAGTATTCCTATTTATAGGACCTTAAAAATATATAATTTTATTCCGTTCTATCCTTGCTTATGTACGCTTTATGCCTTTAAGATTCAAATTTGAATCATATATTTATATGTTAAAAAAAAAAAAAAAAAAAAAAAAAAAGGTCGTTCATATTAGAAATGTTCTGAGGTCAACTTTGTAGATTGTATAAAATAAATTCCTATTTACTTTTAATGTATTGATCATGTATTTATTCATTTACTCAAGAAATATCAATATCTCCATTGAGTCTATTATAGTGTTGTCAAAAGTATTAATTGTTCGGCTTGTATTGAATATTAAGCTTACTAAAATAGAAATAACTACAACATGTGGAATGCACATTCTAATTATACTTGTGATAAATACGTGTAGTTTTGAAGACATTATGCACTTTTTCTTCTAGACATTATATTGTCGTATTTTCTTTTACAATTTAGATGTTTTGCAATTTTAATAATAGTATTTTTGTTTCTCTTTGCCATGCAATTTTTGTAGATTTAACAGATGATACAAACAAAATAATGGATGCCTGAATATGAATATATTTTGGGGGGTTTATTGTTGGAAAGTGAGCAAAAAATCTAGATAATAAGAAATGCGAAATCTAAAATGTTCAAAATTTTACCTTTCTGCAACCATCCTTATTAATCAATACATCTTTTCATATCAAATCCCATTATTGTGGAACTTATAATTAACAAGAGGCCCATGGGCTATATCACTCACCTGAGTACTTAACGTTGGCTATTCTGTCATTTAACAGATCATCCTTTTGTAGAACTATCTTGTCCTTGACATTCCTAAAATAATCATGATTCGAACAAGTTACAATCTGTACTACAACAGGATGCCTTCACATAAGTTTCAGGGTTTTTTTGTCCAGCTATTCTTGAGTAGAAGATTTGTAAAGTTTTCCCCATATTCTTCAGTGTGAACTTGGATACTCTATTGTGGTCCTGCTTTACCCTCAGGGGTCATGATTTGAACAATTCAGAGTCAGCACTACACCAGGATACTTCCATATACGTTTCAGCTTTTCTGGCTCAGTGGTTCTTGAGAAGATATCTAAAGTTTTTTTCCTACGCAGCATAGTTAAGGTTACAAATGGAAATATCGGCGATTCTTTAAGATAAAAAAATACATACTTTATTACAATGGGAGTTTCTTTTTTGGACGTCAATTTATCAAAAATGCAATGTGGTATAAATCTACATGTTGGGGACATTTAGATTTTTTTATTTAGACTTGCCACGTAATGTCGACGTAACATGATTTAAGCAATTATACTTGCAGTTTAGAAGTCATCTTTAAATTCCAATATTGCAAGGGCAAAACCAAGTTAAAAATCTTAGTTTAATCTAAAATCCTTTTCAACACTATATGTAGTTTGTGAAAAGAGCTGCGAACCTATAGACCCTATAGATTCCCTAATTTAATTGCTAAAATTTAATTTGTTGGGCGACAGGTTGAATATTTTGCTGGTCAATTACATTAAATATAGCTATAATTAATTTATTTGCATGATTCCATGAGGTTCGCAGCACTTTTCAAATATCTTAAGTGTAAAAACTTAAAAAAGATACATTAACGGCATGCCCTTGCAATAAATCGATTTATTAGGACCCTTTCATTACTTTTCCAATGAATCTGAATATAAACACACAACAGTATCACTTATCTGGGGGATGTATGGAGAGTTTGAAAATAAAATGCTAAAATATCCATCGTATTCAAGTTAAGGGCCTTTTATTTAACTGCAAATAATATTTCATTTGAAAACAAAAGAAATTTTCATTGTACAAAATGTTACTTGATCAGCCTCTCACTGTGAACAAACGAGTCATTTTTGCGAGATGACGTCACATTGACGAGTGCATTGTGATCGATACATCGTTTATACATGTATACTGATGTGTGGGATTTAACAAATGACATAAGTGCATGTAATATTTTGTATGTAGTATACAGCTACCCAGCTGTTTGAAATAGCAAATGATTTAATTTTGTGGTATTTTTAAGACCTTATATTATGTGTGACGTCATAGTAAACATTTCCCGTAAATTTTAGGCCCCGCCTCTTTTCTGTAACCTTAACTGTGCTGCGTATATATTTCCATGTAAAACTTGGATTCTATTCTATTGTGGCCCCGCCCTACCTGTGGAAGTTATGATGTGAACAATTTAGAATCTACTCTACCCCAGGATGCTTTAACGTAAGTTTTAGCTTTTATGGTGCAGTGGTTCTTCAGAAGATTTTTTTAATTATATTTATTTTCTTATACGAGGGTTTTTCAATATATAATTTCCTGAGCTCTATGACATACAATATAGAAATAAAATGACATTTAGTTTGACTTTCTGTCATAAATAAATCTTTAGTGAATTGATTACAGTTTATTTGACCACTTTTCATCACACAGTTTCCTTGTGAGAAGCTGGAAAACAAGGGATATTCGATACACTGCATCATTAATGAATGGTAAAGAATCAGTGAACAAGAGCGGAATTAAACGCTTCATGAAAGCTCTGAAAACTTGTTATGAATTCTACAGAAATATTCCCTGAAATATGTGAATATGACAGCAACTAATGTCTGTTTTATACTAGGGACGTTCAAGAAACAATGTCATCAGCTCAATAACAATCAACATAAAAATCATATTACCATTAGGATTGACTTTCTCTAATTATTGAATCTTTAATAAGTTGATAAAAGTTTATTCGATCATTTTTTATCACATAGATTCGTTCTGAGACGGTGGAAAACAAGGGCTATTCGATACACTGCATTCAAAATGAATAGCCAAGAATCAGTAAAGAATTAAACGCTCCATTAAAGCTGCAGTAAAACCTGTTAAGAATCACAAAGATTTATTAACTGAAATATGTAAAATTTACATCAACCAATGTATGTTTTAAACACACATGAGCAGGTGGATTTCAATGAACAAAAATGATATAATTGGCATCAAAAATGTGTACCGTCCTTAACGACAAATACTTACAACAACAATGCAATGTTTACAAAGATTTAACAAATAATCACTGATAATGTCTGATTGAATATAAGAAAGATTGCAGAATTGATAGGCATTATTTTGGGTGGAGTTAGCAATGTTTTAAAGAAACATTTCACTGTAAAAAACAGCTTAGTACTCAATGGTTATATGTACCCTATTCTTTTTCAAAATGAGTGAAAACAACAGCGTGTTAGAATACATGAACAATTATCTTTAAAAATCAAATATTGAAGTTATCCACGTTTGTCGAACTTCAAACTTGTTTTCATTTCTTTAAACCCTTAAAACACATTTACAATGAGATGTACTTTACAAAAATAGCCAAGGTCTGAAAAAAGCAGCAAATTTCATCAGCATAAAAATAATTTTATATGTCATTTTCTTAAGTATTAGTAGTCTTGTTCAAATTCTTATTCGGAGAGGCAGTTCAATATCTGGAGAAGTCTAGAAAGCAATCTTTTGCAAAATAAGACCTAAATTTTTATAAGAGGATGGAACCAGAATCAGTAATCCACTACTTTAAATTTTGTCATGTCTGCGTCCAGACCCACAAGCCATGCAGAGTAAAGTAGTTTTGGGGATAAACAGGTTGTTAATGTTTTGTCGAACCAACAATATATAACTGTTATCCTTTCACTTGTTTCATTTTCCAAACTTGAAAAACAAAACACCATGCAGAAAATCAGACATGTCAAGGAAGTCATAGGATCTGCCATATTCCAGTATACGAAGGGCAATGCTCAAAAATGCAATTTAAAAACAGTCAGAAATTGGATAAAAATGTAACGGACATGTGATTCAAAAAAATTTAGTAATAGAAATAATGAAGGGTACATTTGTAAATACTTGAAAAGCGTTTTTGCTGCTTTTTGAGCACCGAGAACATTTTGTATTGAACAGCCCTCGTGTATTTCTATGTAAAACTTTGATACTTTATTCTGGCCCCTGTACTTTTCTAGCCTAGTTAATCTTGAGAGGAAGAGCTTTTAATAACCTTACCCTATTTTTGTATTTTCTTGATTATCTCACCTTGGAAGGAGAATTGGTCTATTATTTTAAGAATAAAATTTTCCCTTTATCCAGGAATGTTTTTTACCAAGATTAGTTAAATTTAGCCCAGTGATTCTTGAGGAGAAGTTGAAAATGAAAAAAAAGTTTACAGACGGAGGAACGGAGTTAAGGACGACGGACAACGGGTAATCAGAAAAGCTCACTTCAGATTTTAGCTCAGGTGAGCTAAATATACAAAGTTATGCAGTAAGACGTGTCCATTTAACTCATGTACCAAGGATACAGGTTGTTTGTGTAATTTCCTGATAAAAATTTGTTTGTATCATCTGTCATTGTATTCCAATTTAATTCATATATATAAGAAGCATATGTTGTGATATTCTTTCTAAACTTGGAATACCATGTTCCCACACATTATTTTCTAAGTTAAATTATATTAACATCAACTGCTCTGTTCATATACATTACACCTGAAAGACAGGAATGATGTTTCTATGCACAGTTAGATAATAATAATCTAATTTTTTTCAATCATCTTAATTCGAGTGATCTTTTTTCATAGGAAAATAAACTTTTCAAGTGAAAATTATCATGTTTGTCATTTTGTTCGGAAATAATGACCAATGTGCATTTGCCAGGCGGTCTTCTTTTTCGCTCTGGTCAGATGGCACAGTTGGTTCAGCACCTGCATCAATTTGTTGCCAGACTAGAAAAACCCTCAGATGTGTTACATTATATATTTGTCGATAATTTCTAATCTTCATTTTATTTATTGATTGTGTTTGATTGGAAGAGAACAATCTTAAGAAGAAGTTTACACATTTGATAATTTTTTAAATCAACTACTTTCTTGACCTTGCTTTTGAACCATTGTATAATGAAAACATATGGAGTTAACGAACAGTATTCAAGATCAAAAGACCATAAAAAATACAGAGCAGAGCAAACACGAACGTCCTAAAATATCAGAGGTAGGATCAAATGCCATGGAGGAGTGAGCATCCCCTACCGACCGCTTACACCCGCCGTGTGCTCCTTGTCATAATTGTTAAATACCAGAAAAATCCATAATCAATTCACTGCATACCAGGTTAATAACGATAAGTATAGAAAAAAAACCTTAGCCAGTATTTGATTCAACGATAAATTGTATTTGCTGACAAGGTCATTGTATTGACCATAGAACTTGCAAAATGATTATTATAAATGGGACTGCTGATATTCTTGTTTCATCAACTTATTTGTCAATAATTTACCTCGTTTAAGAAATTTCTTTTATTTAGAGCATGCTCTTGCGTATCGAATCAACTGAGATATATATATTCCGTATGCAGGTGATGGAGATATATTCCTGTATCAGTAAGGGAAGTTGACGATAGAAAAGTTAAATTCATCAGATTTATCATATAGCCTGGTTGTTAGATTACCATTAGTGTCTTTTTCAAGTAAAATATCCAAGTATGAAGAAGAAGGGTCGGATTCTGTGGTGTCTTTTATCTCAAGCTCACCAGGATATATCGTATCGACGTAGGAATGGAAATTATCATTATTTATTGACAATACGTCGTCAATATATCTAAATGTCGAGTTGAAGGCCACAGTAAGTGTATTCTTCTTTTCACGCATAAGATTTTCCATAAATTCTGCTTCATATGAATACAAAAATAAGACTGCTAATAACGGAGCGCAATTTGTACCCATAGGAATCCAATAGATTGAGAAATGAGAAATGAAACTATGAGTTAACCATTTGTAGAATTAAATCCAAGTTCTGCTAAAGTAAAATCTACATAATGAGCCTTACATACAAAGACAATGTTGTCACCTTCAAAAAACAATGAAAGCAGTTACTTCTAGTCTGTTTTATGCTAAATTTGGATTAAAGAAACTCAAAATTATTTAAATTAAAACTGACGATAAACAGGACTGACAGAAGCGAAAATTATGGTTACGTATTTTAGATCAGAAGTGTGAATTTTAAAAATCGATGGTGTCATATTCCCAACGTTCTTAACGAGGTTGGCTCCTGATATTTAATGTCTTAAACCTTTGTCAAGTTTATTTTGAGTTTCTACACATGTAGCATCGTAAAAAATCAAATCCGAAATGAGGGTCAATATGCTTCTTTTGGTGATATAGTACATTTGAAATGACCTTTTTGCACTGAAATTTGTGTCGTAATAAAATATTTTATCTCATACGTGTTGGTGATACAGGCCGTTGGATAAACTTATGCTTTATCAACGGGTAGATGCTTTATCAATAGCATTTCCGGTTTTGACACGATCCCTCGCTTCAAGATTTTATTTTATTGAAACTTTTATTCGTGAAAATTGTTGTCCTTATAAAATTAATGATTAAGGACAATAATATCGTTAAAAGCAAGAAAAAGACTGGTATATGTCAAAGAAGTGTCTTATTTTATCAAGGAACCAGCTGTATTGTCTACTTGAAGATAGATGTTAACCCCCCCCCCCCCCCCTAAATCGTTTTCGGAGAAAGTAAAGCCTGCCAGTTAAGTTGTTGTTATAAGACTCCTTTGACATTTTCAACAATGCTTTCTTATATCATACTACGTATGCCTACCTAGTAAAGTAGGTGTAACTTACCATGGATCAGCAATGAATCTAGACAACTAGGCCTAGGCCCCTAGCCTTGCCTAACGCGTTTTGTACTGCCATCGAAAAAAAAGTTGATTTTCACGATCCCCTTATTCCTTACTACTTTCAGTCAGTTCGTTTGATGTAAAGCTCCAGCAATTGTCACATGATGTTTTCAAAGACGCAGATAGCAAAAATTCTAAATTTTGAACAGATCTACTTTCTTTCGAGGCAATGTCAACATCAGCGGTGCTACGTTATCAAGTTATACGTCATTAATTTGAATAAGCAATCATTCATGTAGTTTTGAAGGGGAAGTCTCAAAGTTTTGTTAAAACGAAAGTCGTATGAGATAAAAAGAACATCAATAATTGTGTGATTTGATACTGGCTTTATCCAACTCGTTGAAATGGCGTGTATTCGCTCGGCAAGCCTAGCGAATATATACACCAACTCAACTCGTTGGATAAAGCCAATATCAAATCACACAATATAGATATCCTCTATATATTTTCTACCTTTTCACAAAAATGTTTTTATCTAAATAAAGCATGGAACAAAATAAACTATAAGTCTATTTAAAAAAGAGACTTTAAAATTGTGACAAAGAAAACGTTTCAAATTCCTCTGAATAATCAATTATTCGACCTTTCTGCACTCATGAATGTGAATTTCTGCATCGCAAATTTAATAAGCAAGAAAATTATTATAAAGTCTTAATTTTAGCTAAATTTATGCAGAAAAGATATTTTAAATATACAGAAAAGAACATCAAAATAGGGGGTATATGATGTAAAATGTAAGATATTACTAAAAAGTGAAAATTTTATGTTAAAATTGGCTCAGTTTATTCTTGAACTTTTGGAATGTGTTCAACAATATTTGTCATTATTTTTTGAAAGAATTCATTAAAAAAAGAAATGCAATAGATATTTAAGAACCACTGCAAAAAACAGCTTTGTGTGCAACCAGCGTGGCAAAATATGTATATAAAATTAATAGAACTGTATATAGTCCAAAAAGGAACAGTTGATCATATTCTTCTAAAAAAAATCTTCCGCCACAAACTATATATTTTAAAGAATAACCCTACTTGAATGTAATTTAATCACAGGTTTTTCATTGAATATAGTTCAATTTGATGTAGAATTTTAGAAATAAAGGTCTAGACTAAAATTGACTCAAAAGCACAGGATTAAACGTCCTCAATACGAAGCAAATCAGGTCAGATTGTATTGTGAACGGGAAAAGAAACGTACCTTAGTCTCTTGCCGTATTGCTATGTTGTGATGTGCAATGACCCAGGAGTAGTTCACCTCGCTCCAACATTTGAATGTTTACATTCATTTTAAGCAATCTAGTTCAGGAAATATCTTAATATAGTGAAAGAAGTATGATTGCCGCTGAAAATAATCTGACAATTTCATAAGTTCTTAAAATATTTGAAGTCAAATGCGCTGGTATCGCCTTTTTAGTTTGCATAACTCCAAAGGAATTTCGGGTTAAAAAGCTAAGTGTGGTTTTAGGCTAATCAGAGTATTCAAAAACCTTATTCACTACAAAAGAAGATTTAGTGTACACCAAGTGGTTGAAAAATATCTATATTGTTTATCAGTTCTTTTCAATCGTTATTAACTAAAAACCAAAAATAAGTTGCACCGTGACAGAAATATGCAGACAAAATAGCACATCGCTCTGTGATTCGTTTGCGTAATGACCTCTGGCCCCAAAATGAAATTCATACAGAATTCAACATATTTTATCTTCAATAGGTTCATCAACCGTACAGCATTCGTTCAGTGTGTGTTCACCGGTTGCTCTCTTTTCACAGTTTTTCGTACAGCCTTCACCTTTCACTCGCGTTCAACGTTCACAAAACGTTCACCGATTGTTCTTTGCTGAGTTTACTTTGCGATCGCCTTCCTGTTCACCGTTCACTTATTGTTCAGTCTTTTCTCCGAAGTAAAAGTATCTTTTTGATGGTAAGGATGTACACATTTTTAAATTTAATAACTAAGCTATCGTTATTATTTCATGGCAAAAATTATCTACGATATTTATAGTTTTAAAATTAAAACTTAGCTGTTAATCTATTCAAGAAAAAAAACTCTGGAAAATAAATGCTTTTATCAACACATTGTTAACTCATGTTATTAACAAATTAAGTACCTACAAGTATGTAAAACGATGCTAAAATATTAAATTTCAATCAGGGCAATGTACAAATATTTCGAGCATTGCAACATTTCGTTGTTATGGAAAAGACGACAAATCGCTAATGGATAGATAATAATCCAATTGCAGCAAATATACAAAAACATTTTAAGGAAATGATACAGCTGTCCCTCCTTGAACTAATGTTTTACATTAGGGGTTGGGTAAGTTTCAAATCCGGATTGTCATTTCGTACCTAGTATCAACTCACACTTGTTTCAAAAACGATTTTGAGATAAAAGATGCCACAGAGTCCGACACTTCTGTTTTATATTTAGATATTTTACTTGAAAAAAACACTAATGGTTATCTAACAATCTAGCTATATGATAAACGTGATGACATTAACTTTTCTGTCGTTAACGTCCCTTACTTTTGCAGCTATATACATTCATCACTTGCATACGGAGTATATATATCTCGATTGATTCGATATGCAAGAGCATGCTCTACGTATGAACAATTTCTTAAACGAAGTAAATTATTCACAAGCAAGTGACGAAACGAAAATATCAGCAGTCTCGTTTAAAGTCATCATTTTGTAAGTTCTATGGTCGATACAATGACCTTGTCAGCAAATACAATTTATCATTGAGTCAAATGCTGACTGACGTTTTTCATACTAATTGTTAGTCAGTTATTATACACTGAATTGACGATGGATTTTTCCGTTATTTCCTGATCATGACAAGGAGCACACGATGGGTGTGACCGGTTGGCAGGGAATGCTAACTCATCCATGGCACCTGATCCTACCTCTGATGTTTCGGGGTCCGTGTTGCTCTGCTCTTGTTTTGTATTGTTTTATGGACTTTGAGACTGAATACTGTTCGTTATCCCCATATCCTTCTTTTTTCTATCTTATTTCAATTGAAAACTGTTTTGAAATGTGGCAAAATAGGTTAAACGTGTTTGTTTTATCCTCCTTAACGATGCTACTTGCCTGTATTACAGTGATTTAGGACAATCGAATTAAATCAAATATACCTGTACACAGATTATATTAAAAAAAACTGTGACTCATTCATAATATATATCAGTAGAAGAAACCAGAGGTTCTGTGATCAATGAGCTCACTAAATGATACCCACTGACTTCCACAATTTGACTGAATGATAAATTGTATTGCTGAAAAGGTCATGGTATCGGCCATAGAACTTACGACATGATGACTTTAAACGAGACTGCTGATATTCTTGTTTCATCAACTTGCTTTTTAATAATTTATCTTGTTTTAGTATTTGTTCATGCGTAGAGCATGCTCTTGCGTATCGAATGAAGTGAGATATATACACTCCGTATGTAGGTGATGAAGGTGATGAATATCATTAAATACTGTGGTGGAAAAATGCATTGAAATATTAGAAATAGAATGACAATAGTTTACGCTGCACTATTTTTAGTCGCTAGGTGGCGCGCGGGAACTAAGGGGTATAGGCAACTTCTGCTTTACGTCTGTAAACAGTATCATTATGCTGAAGTTGTGTGCCCGGTTGCTGTGGGTCTGGGGGGGCACAAAAGCCCTGCAGATAAACATATGCTTAAAAAAATAGAGAAACGCCGTGAAACGCATGGATCCGTTCACCAAACAACTATGGAAACATGGACCAAACGATGTCGTTTGCAGGGCACATTTTATGTCCTCTGATTACAAGTGCACACTATTAGGTTAGTATGCGAATTTTTACAGAAAAAAATGTTCATAACATATGAAGTTATGTTAAGTGAAAACCCAATGCAATTTTAGTGTGAAAAACTGTTACGAAAAATTCCGAGATTCCTCTGACACACATTCGTGTAAACACTCATTTTAGAGATCGATGTGTCATAGAAATTTCTTATCGGTTTTTTTGAAATAAACATGTTAGTGTCATTCATTTTTATTGAGTTTAGAATTAGTGCATGCACAGTTATCATCACATGTCACTAAGTCCCTGCATAAATTAATTTTGTAATGTATATAAATCTGTACACCAACCTCAGGGGGTATTTTATATCTGTATGACAAGTGCATGCACTAATATTTTGTTCTTTTATTGGTTTGTTTTACTTTATGATGCTTTGTGATTTTGTTTAGTTTTAGTTTCAGATGCCATCAAGAAGACAGCCCATTATGGCATAAACATTTCTGCATGGATACGTCAAAATTTGTTATTTTTTTACTCTTGCACATTTTTTTTTTCAAAGCCTTCCAATTTATTGAAATACAAATAAAATGGTCAGATTAATCCTTTCAATGATTTTTTTATGATGTTGACATAATTACATTGAAAATATATATTTGTTCTCAAATTTGCAGGTGGACGAGCACGCCTTAAGGAGAATGCTGTTCCATTAGTTTTCAAAATTTAGGTCTCCATCTGAAGAGCGACAACGTGGAACCTCAGTCTCAAAAAATAAAGCAAGTGTGTCCACTATGTCTACACCTACTGAGTACTGTCATGGTGTTCAGCAAGAGGTCACAGTTGAGTCTCCCATTAGTAGTGAGGAAAGAGAAAATCGAGTAGAAATGAATTCAGCCCATGTTGAGAAATTTTCGCACAAGAGTATTCAATGCAGTCTTCTTCATGGTCGCGTCGCCCGCGTGGCGCAGTGGTTAGATCGTCTGCTCTAGAGTCGCGAAGTAAGGAGTCAATCCTTACGTCGCGGGTTCGAATCCCACTGCGGGACGTGGAGACCGGTCCTTCGGATGAGACCGTATAAACTGAGGTCCCGTGTCGCAGTAGGTGCTGGCACGAAAAAGATCCCTCCCTGCTCAACGGCCCTGAGTGCCGAGTAAAGGACAAAATTTGCAGCTCTCCATCGGCAAATGGTGGCGTCTCCATATGAGTGAAAAATTCTCGAGAGGGACGTTAAACAATATACAATCAATCAATCAATCTTCATGGTCGCTATTCAATTGAAAAGTTTAGGACAAGCTCTGAGGCAATTAACTTTACACGGGATTTACAGATTTTGAGCATTTTGAATTTTTTTTCGTTGTCTTGGCCCAGCAGCTTCAGATCTTAAAAATCAACCAACTATAATTTCACCCATTGATCAGCTTTTCTTAACTTTGATCAAACTTCTCCAAGCTAGGGAGAATTTTGAATTAAATCTTATGTTCGAGATTAGTAAAACAGCTGTATCAAAAATAGTTAAAATGTGGATTAACTTCATGTACTTTCAGCTGAAAGAACTTGATATATGGCCTTCTCGAGATATTATTGATAAACACATGCCAGAGGATTTCTCAAAGTTTCCCTCTACCAGGGTGATTCTTGATGCAACCGAAATACCAATTCAAAAGCCGTCAGATGTAATTGCCCAGTCAGTGACATGGTCTGGATACAAGCATCGCGATACTTTAAAAACAATGACCGGTTGTTCACCACAAGGTGCAGTTTCCTTTATTAGTGATGCTTTTGGGGGTTCTGCTTCCGACAGACAAATCATTGAGTGTTCTGATATAACAAAGCCAAAATCAAACAGGCTTTTACCAAAAGATAGTATAATGGCAGACAGATGCATTATGGTGCAAGATTTGGTTGCACCCATGGATGTGTTTGTTAATACTCCTACAATGCTTAAGGGAAAATCTCAACTTGAACCAAAAGATGTTGTAAAGGACAAGAGAACTGCAGCCCAAACGAATACACGTAGAGAGGATCATTGGCCTCAATAAGAGATACAAAATTCTAAGATCTCCACTTCCATCTAGCAAATGTATTCTTGCATCTAGAATAGTGTTTGTTTTTTTTTTTGCTTTTTCTCTGTCAAATTTTAGGAAACCAATTGTGGATGGGTATGCCTGATTGATTAAATAAATTGAAAAGAATTTTTCCATAATTTATTAATGTAATAATGGTATGTTTCCTGGTACAAATCAAAAATGTTTTCTATAGTGTAAAAATTGCAAAATTTACAACCTTTGGCCATCATTAATTTTTTTTTGTTTAGTGAACTCCAACCCACATTTTCAAGGTGGGTAGGTAGTTAGGTTTTGTTTTGTTTGCTTGTTTTTTCTGTATAGTATTGGACAAATGATAACTGTCATACAAATCACAGACTTGGATATATATTGATGTTTTCATTAGATATAGATGACTATACTGTACATTTTTATTATTTATTGCAATAAAAATTAAAATCATAAATCATCCTAGAGAAATTTTACTACAGAAACTGAAAAAACAAAATCAAATTGCTGGTAAAAAAATTACAAAAAAAATTGGGTAAGGGTAATTTTGAAGGGTTGGTTGAAATACATCAAACAAAATATTTTTTTATTGCTAGCCTTGACATACAAAAAGTTTTATGTAAATTTTCTTTTTCAAGAATTATCTGAAAGTGGGGGCTAGCATTTTCTACATTTTGCCATCTCTTGAAACATGTACATTTTATTCTGACTGTCAACATCTTATTTAGTGAAATTACAAACAAGAAGCAACATAACGTCTAAAGTGTTTCTTGTAAAACATTTCCAACTTTGGTAGCAAACTGAACCTGATGTAATCATCATCATACTGAATTTTCAGAATCAAAATCTCACAGAAAGTAAACACAACAAAATGACACATTTTTCTTTTGGAAAGAAAAAGCTTGCAGTTGATCATAGTATTTATGAGAGTTTTTAAGTGTAACAATGCCATCAGATAACTCAACAAGGAATGGGAATTTCTTCCCAGGTTTGGTTTCCTCATTTCTACCAGTATAAGGACATTTAACTTCAAATCTGTAGATACAGATAGTTCACATCTTTTATCTTTGAGACCAGAAAATTCCTCAAATCTACATATAGCTTTGATTTCATATTGTCTACCATGCATGATAGGTGAAGTAGAAATTTAATTTCTTTGATATAAACTCGAACATTTCTCTGCGGCAAGTCATTTTTGAAATGTCTCCGAACCTGGATGCTGTTTTCTTCCACTTTCTCTCATTAAACCATTATTTACTTTTAGCTTGTAGCTTTGTAGTTTTATCTATAGTCTCTGCTTTTTCTGGAGTTACCTTAAAAATATGTAAGTATTAAATTAGTCAAGATCAATAAGCAATATTGAAATAAAGGTCATCAATTAAAAAAAAACTTACACACAGTGCTCTGTCTACAATGTATTCTGTGAAGGGGAGTTGAAGGTAATCATGACATCTACATGCAACCTGAAATAAATAATTATTTATTTATGAATATTTCTAATATAGGCAAAATTACTATAGAGGGGGGAGGGGGGTGTCACTCCCCTGTGAAATGATAATGTTATGCAACAGTTGAATGTGCTAGCTCGCATCAATATCAGTGAATGAATTTGGTTTTTAAATCTTGTTTAAGTTTCTTTGAAATCGGTTTAAACACAAAATTTGATGCACCAACAGATTAACATGACAAACACTATATGCTCCGGCCATATTCATCGTGATGCACAAAAATACCAAGAAATAAAAAGTTCTCTAAAAGTAGACTTGTAGAAGGTGTTGAATATCTCAAAGTTATGTCCATGGAGGAGGCAGTACAATAATTCACCATACAGTTGTAAACATAACTTGAGTATCCAGTGGAATTTTTTTTGTACATGTACTTTTCTTTTCTTTGGTCCTCAAGCATGTCCTCAGAGATTTTCCTTTTCCAACGGATTTTGTCCGCAATAAGAGGCTTACCTGGATGTAAAAAAAGAATTTCATAGTTCTAAATTAATTACAATTGTGAGAGTCATTAGGAAATCCTGAACTTTTTAGCCCTGAAATCTATATTAAGCAGAAAACACATTAAAATAAATGCTCAGTTATCTCTTTTGTCTATTGTTTTATAATAGAATGTTTTCAGTATTATACAAACCTTCATACATTTTCTTCGGCACATGGAAATTTTGTAAATTTTCTGTGCAGCCTTTCATCACAGAAATCTCCCCCTTTTCGATGAATGCTGCCACCATCAACAAAAACGCTCCAATATGCTTGCATGTCCCATATGGACCTTTCCCAGCTGGGCACTCACAATGTGAATTTAAGGGTTCCCCATGGGTTCTTCCAAACCTTATTTTAAAATTATATGAAACCTGGAAGACAAATTAGAAGTGTTAAAAACTAAAAATAAAACACTATGTTAAAACTATAGGTAAAGGTAACATTCAGAGGTTCTTTAAAATAATAATTGCATGTATAAAACTTAAATTTTATATTGTCTATTAGGTTTACATTAGCATTACTAAGTATGAATGTTTCTGACTATTTTCACTCTTCCTATACTAAGAAAAAGAGTAAATCATTGTAATACAAATTTAATACTGATTATATTTGAGGTAGCCAATTACTGAAAAAATAAAAACCTTTTGTTTCATAGCTGCACCAACTATCCCAGACAGGTACACATCACTGGAAACACACATACTGCAGGCTAAGATTCTGTTACCCTTCAGAAGATCTTTTCCTTTCTCTAGGGCCTTGATATCGGAGGTCATTTGTTATCTTCTAATGAGTAAAAAAATCATATACGTTTTTTAACATTGGTAACAAAAAACCTTAACTGTGTTTCACCTACAGTGATGTTATTTAATTTTCCACTGACCTGCCATTCTGTACAAAAAATAATTCTCGATCTGGGTAGTTGATAACTTGGGTAGCAATTGTCTGTGTTCTTGTCTTAACTGTTGGAATCTGCATGTTGGCCAAAACACATCTACTGTTTCGGGTATTACGATAGGGTTTTGCCTAAAATTCTTGTTGCGGTCGTATGCTTCAAGCCTGCATTATTGAGTAAAAAATATCAGTTAAAAGAGTGTAAGTGCAACTGAATCATCTTTATTATTACTAAGCAAAAAAAAAAAAAAAAAAAGGTAAAATGTCTATGATTTTGCGCGAGTGCAATATTTGCACATGTCGACTAGACCTATGTAATTGCGACGACATTGTTCACATAAGGAAAATGATTATTTTGACCTGTAATATTTTTTGTCAGTTGTAAATAAGTCATATCTTAAAAAAAATGTTTTTACCTTTCGATTAAATCAATCTTTCTCCCAGTGATCACAGCAACTGTTTGCGAAGATTCGCATTTTAAACGCAGCACCGTCCAGTGTTTGTAATTCTCCGCTATGTTCGTTTTTTTTATACCCCTTAGAACTCGCGCGCCACCTGGCGGGTAATTACGACGGCGTAATCATTGAAAACACTTTTTTTACCTGATGAAATTTTCAAAGTTTTAAATCATTATAGTTAACTATTGTAAACACTTTCACACGTATTTCCTTGCTCTACAGGTAAACTAGCTTATACACCTGAAGGAAACACGACCAAAATAGACAAGACTATCTGGAAAAAAAAGCACCGTATTGTTAGTATTTTTCAAAAATCCACAAATTTACAAAATAAATTGTCTCTACATTTTATTTAAAAATTGAACGGAAAAGAGGACAAAATTTGGCATTCAATCCCTAACAGCAGCAGTTTCAATAAAATTAGAAACATATGATAGATATGTAAGTGTTAAATACACAGTTTATTTATACATATTTCCCATTTATTACTATTAGCATGTAGCAGATATCCCTAACAAAAAATACTATAGGTAACCATAGTTTACTATAGTTACCTATAGTAAACTAGAGTAAATCAAAGTGTCAAAGATGTCATCATTATTTCATAGCAAGTTTTTAAAGTGTCAACGATAGAAAATTAAATTTTGCAAATATATTACCATAGTAAATAAAGGTTTTTCCATAGTAAATCAAAGTTTCTATAGTGTTCACCATTGTGAATCAAAGTTTTCAGTTATCACTGAAGTGAATCAAAGTGTCAACGTTATCACTTTAGTAAATCAAAGTGTTGTATTGTTCACTTTAGTAGATCAAAGTGTCAAAGTGTTCACTATAGTAAACTATAGAAAATTATTATGCCTCTACTATTATTACCGTTATTACTCTATATCAATTTAATTTTATAAAATTGTGTATTTCCCTCATTAGATGACTACTCCCTGACAAATCAGAGCTATCCCCTGGGACTAATTCCTCATGAATATTTATTAGTAAATTTGAGCTATCAAAAGGTTGGGCGGAGCGTTCAAGGAATATCGAGTCTGTAACGTAATGTTATAAGCAATGTAACTGTGACGTCAGAATATCTCTATATGCGATGTTAAAATTATACTTGAATTCTAGCAAAATGGAGACAGCGTTAATTTTCCGAAATGTCTGTGTAAATACTTTTTGAAAATAATTTTCTTGTCTTCGAACACGTTGCATTAGTTATCATACAATCTTTTAAACCGCATATTATTCTGATTGTGCTATTTTAGATTTATTTTTTTTTTTTAATGTCAGTGCTTACTTACCTTTTTTCTATAGTGCAGAAAGGTCAATATTTATGACACAAGAGTACGAAAAAAAAAGAAAACATCATATTCCTCTTTTATTTTACCATAAAGGTATATTTTCTTTGTTGAAATAAAGAGATGAATCATATCCTTCAAAAAATGTGAATTACAACATTTTCACACGAAGACTTTTTTAAATATTACCTGTTCTGGATGTTGGAATTGTATAAGATACGACAAAAAAAACGGGGTGATACTTATATTGTGCTCAAAGATAATTTTTCATGCAAGATGATTACAATGAATTCACATTCATTTTAAAGATACAAGTCATTTAAATTAAGGATGTACAACACAGCTACCCCAAAAATTCCTGTTGTTTAATTTTCGTTATTTTTGTATATTTAGTACATGACTATATCTACTGCATGTATGCATATTTTGGACAAAATCGTTAGAGTGGTTTTTGGACAGGAAATTCCAAAAGTTACCCCCCTTTAGTTGTTTACAAGGAGAGAAAAATTCTAATCAATGAACAACTTAAACCTTGATTTTCAAAAAGGCCAGGTAAGATATAACTGTCAAATTTCATTGACTTAATCGTTTAACCATTTAACAAAAAACAAAGTCATCTTTTTCATAAACATATGATCAAAACAATTTTTGAAGACCTTAAAATGAAAAACTATGAATTATTTAAGCCTTGAAAATTGTGTGTTTTTCAAATTCAAAATTTTTTTGTGAAAGAACCTATCATTTAATCTTTGGTAAAAAACTTTCTTTAGGTAGCTGGTAGTAGAAATAATCTTCATAAATTTTTCTGTAATTTTTGTACGACCAGTTTTGATTTAAAAGCGGAAAATTACCCCCTCCCCCTTTCTCAATAGATCACGTTCCCGTGCGTCTTTCAGACGTGGGTCGCTCACTTTGCTATAAATCTACAAATACACATTTTAATAAAAACAAATTGGAATATTGCTTTTGCTTCAAAAATATATTAACTAACATATTTAAAAGTTCTCATATGTAAAGCGTATTTGAATTACATTTTAGGCAATTTTTTAATACCCCTACCAACCCCACCCCTTCCTTTTTTGCTTGACAGTCTATTAGCAGTTGACGAAAAGTCGTTTATATGCAGTGTATTTTGTCATTTGAATCCCAGAGGAATGCATTAGTGTTTGAATTCATGAATGCAGAATAAATATTGACTACTGGTTTTATATGTACATGTATCAGGAAAAAAATAATGAAGGATTTTATTGTTTAGCCCATATATGTATGCGTTATGCATTCCATATCACATGAAACCTGGATTCGAATTCAAGTTATGTTGCATAATATGTTGAAATTTCACACGAAGACATTTCGGACATAGGACCACCCTTAATAGGAACAAAATGCAACCTTGATCTATACCTCACCAAGGTAAACTCACTAAGTGTAACCAGCTCAATACTCGAAGCGTATAAAAAAGTAAGGAACCTTGTACAAATTCAATCAAAATATTATTGAAAATACGCCTGGGTTTGCAACGCATCAAGAAACTACTCATACAGAATTAAGATCCGCTCAATGTCTGCATGTAAAAACAAAAAGGAGTGCTAAAAACCGATTAGATCAGACTGACATACACTCAAATGGAAAGACAGACAGAAAGACAGGCATAAATAGACAACTAGGCAGATTGATGAGCATACAGACAATAGAGAAATTAAGGCAACCTCCATTAGTAAAATATCTATGTTGCACTGCACAATAATACAGGTAATATACTTATGATCAACTTTTGATTTAGAGTTAATGTATAAAATCCAGTTGATCATGTTTTGTTTTTTATTATCTCTAATAGAAAAAGAGTGTTATTGCTGTTCCACCCCCGTCGTTTTTTTTTTTATTTTTTGTCTTCAAACAACTTTTACTTTTTGATTATTTGAATGTAACGTGTAGCCAGAGATAAAATGGAATGTATCGGCTATAAATGCATGTAACATGTAACGTGCATATTACATAATAATAAATATATTTAAAACGCACGATACATTCCGTCAAGGTGATCAGGTCTTTAAACTATCACTTGAATTTCACGCATTTCCCAGTAATATGTTTATAAAGAATTCTTATGTCGTTTTGCAAAAAAAAAAAATCAGTTTCCAATACATGTATACTTAAAAAAGAAAATGATGTGATCAGTCAATTAACAAGAATTGTATGTTTCCGTCACACTGACAGATGGTAGGACGCTGACTGAGATGTACCATCGATTCTACATTTCTGACGAAGCGGAAAATTATCAACTATTTCTAAAAGCAAACGTACTTTAAAGAAATAAATGCAAAATTTCTAGAGGGTATAATAAATTATATTAATTTTAAGTGTAACATTTTTGCAACTTAAAAGAAATAATATTTACAGCTTTGCAATGTTACTTGTGTCACACTTGTTTGTGTATTTTAATTTTATATCAAACCCTCATTCAATTTATTAAATACCTAATAGACCCACAGGTCCCCCAAGAAAGAGTTTAAAAACCTTTTAATTTTGTATTTAGCGACTTGGAATTTGAGCCATTCTTTGTAACTAAGTATTCGCTATGGGATCTGAAACCTGTAGCCCAAAACTTTAACCAGATATGTCAAGAATTTCCGTGTCAAGGATTACATTGCAACATGTCCTAAAATTTGAAATATTGCGTTTTTAAACATGTTTAGAACACAATAGCTAACGTTTGCAGCAATTTAATTTTCAAAATTTGGATTTATTTTTTAACAAGAAAATAGATGGTTGAAGTGGAAATTATATTATGGAAAATATTTATGAAATGCTAAAATGTTTGTTTCCTTTGATATGTATCTATAAAATTTTGTAGATCCTATTTTTTTCAATTGATATATATTAATGAATCACCTTACTCTATTAAGGCTCAATAATAATTCAGAGGAACTAAAAAGCTCCAATTGTCCAACTTTTTTTTGTCTGTTACCATAGCACAAACGACACATAGCTACAAAACTTTGTTTGATTTATGCTTTTGATGTAAAGTTGCAAAAATGGTATAATCAAAATCATTGACCATGTGTGACAATGATATTTAAGTGCTTACAAGAAATGAATCGTAACTATCTTTATCGACTCTTTTAATTTATCTTATTTTCATATGTTTATGTTGTAATGCTCTTGAGGCATTCATAAATTAGAGCCTGACTTCCAAAAAACGTAACTTTTTTATTATACAGTGCCCACTGTCCAATCCGACAACTGTGCAATCCGGCACACTGGCACTTCCGACGTAAATCTTTATTCCCAAAAAAATCTTTATATAACTTATATAGAAAAATACTTTACAATCCGACCACTGTACATTCCGAATTCCGACACCTCTTTGTAAACATAGCCTATTAATTGCATTGCAGTTTAACCTGTGTTATCCGACATAATTTCACGGCTGGTTAAACCCCAGTGGTGAAGCCTTTGTTTACACTGTATGACACATTGAGTATGATAATGAGGGGATTAATTACGGCTGAACTCACGCAGTCACCTTACCTGTGTTAATAATTGACCCACTAGATTGATATGTTTTGATACAGTTATGATGATCAGCTTGGTTTTAAATTACTTTTCAGTGATATAATCGATAATTATGATAATTGTTTGCAATTTTTTCAAAGGTTAGATTTTTAGATAAGCTTGTGTGTGACAATTTGTTAGGACATTGAAATGAATCAAAGTAACAGGACCATTGACTTGAGAATTGTAACAAACAATATGAAATACATAACCATATCAAAGAAACAAATAAAGCAAAACAATTTTTTTTTGTTTAATATTACATACTATTTATCCGGGGGGAAATAAATTACGGAATAAAGTCAGGCTTTTAGTCTACTTCCGTTTTCAAAATGGCGGCCATCGAAGAAGGAATGTAAACATGTGCTGATTAAAAATGGCAATAACTAATAAAAAACAATTTTTATAAGTCATTTTATTAGAAAAATGTTATCACATTAAATTCATAAGTAAATTCAACAATTTAATTTAGGAGAATAGCCAGGTAAAGTGATCAAACGAAACGAAAGTGTAAGTTTGAAATTTGCTACGATGTATTGTCAATACATGTAGCTCTATACATCTTTGTTTGGACTTGAAATGTGACAGAAATAGCCAACACTGAGTAATCCGACACACTGTTTAATCCGACATAAATTTAATTTCCCATGGCATGTCGGATAAGACAGGTTTCACTGTAATACTAAAGCGTTCAAAGGTTGCATATTGAATAACAATATGTTGGTGATGAAGTAGATTATATTATAGTTTACAACTGAAAATAAGGAGTATGACGTAAAACAAGAAAGATATTGAGACTTTAGTTTCAGCCATTCAGAGCGAAGTGCACGTGCATGTATTTGGAAGATAATGTAATTTTGATACTCATACATTTGATTCGCAGGGCATAAGATTAATAAAGCCTGATATTCTTCTAAGCCGAAAAAAAACTTAGGCCTTGGCGATCAGATGACTTTAATTTTTTTGGTTTCACAAAGACAAAATATTAGTACATGATTGTGTATGTATGTCCATAACCCGGAACTCCATCAACAATTTCTAGAATGTATTGTCTTGTCGGTTTATATCATATTTGTTGCAATTTACAGTTCATAAAGTGTGAAAATTTCAGATTTTAAATTCTGATGCTTTTTTGGATGAAACCTCAAGAACAGAGGTTTTCGTAATATTTACAATAAGCTGTTGTTATCAAAGCCTGAACTACTCACTGAACCTAAGTTCTAGGTTTAAAGTTCTAGGTCTTCTTCGGTAGATGGTGATTTCTTATCAGCAGTATGTGTAAAAACTTTTCGACTGGTTGTTTATCATTTCATCAATTAATATATTACAGAATATGTAGCTGCCTTGCTTTTCTACATTTACGAATAATTCTTTTTCGATATCTACATTCTTTGACTTAGAGAATAAGAAAATTTGAACCATCATGAAATATTTCTGAAAGGTTTGTAAGAGGTTCAAGAATGACTTAATTGGTTATCCATAACAATGACGACAAACTAAAAAAATAAGAAGCATGACGTCATATACTGTAAACGTATTTTATCCTGTAACTACCCCTTGCGTTGACCTAATAAAGGTAACCTAATTAACCAAAGTTTTATCCGGTCACTGCCCTAATAAAGCCTCGTGCATGTATTCCGACGTTCTAAATGCATTATGATGTCGCGTATATTCAGCGTTAACGCCATGGCGTCATAGTTTCAACTGCAGCGATGTGCCTAAATCTGTCTGAAATAGCTTGATTTGGACCTTCAAATCTAAAATTTTGTTGCAGGATAAACAAAATACATGATAACTGTCTCGAAATATAAGCGATATTTGGGCTCGGGTCGAAAACGTAAGAGGGCTCGGCAAGCCTCGCCCTCTATCACGTTTACTTACCCTCGCCCAAATATCGCTTTTATTTCAAGACAGTAACCATGTATTTTATATATATTTGGCTGTGTATTCTTTTTAGCGCCTTTCGCGGAAAGCAGCCTCCGCTAAATCAAGTTCATCGCTAAATGCTTTGTGTATAAAGGTTTATGTAACGCATATTCAAAAAACGCTAACTCAAATCTACGCCAACTTGTTGAAGATTCAATTTCCGCCAAATATCGTACACGCCAAATATAATACATTTGAGGTATACATACAGCCTTCCCTAGAAAAATATTATCAGGCCAATAAAAGGAGCACAATTTTGATGGAAGCGATAGATTCTTCTCAGACCAAAGCGTTCCAATACTTGTAAAACAAATCTTCGGGCTTTTTTTATAATTTGAGCACTCCATGAAAGAACAGTAACGAAATTTTAAATTCAGAAATATTTTGTTTTCTTTTTTATTCTTTCTTGTATCTTAAATAGTTTAAATTCTGTATCATATTTATAAATGTCCTCCAAAATGTTCGAAGTGTTTTCCACAGGACACGTCAAGGGTTTCTAACATTTCATACATGAAAACAGATAAGCAACCCAACTATTGTTTGGCTGCATTCCATGCAAATTACATGCAGGTACCATGACCGTTCTTGGAAATAACTGTTGGCTCTGTCTCTCAACACACAAGTATAATTGCCGGAATCCTCTGCAGTCACAGCTGATACAAACAAAAATAGAAAACAATTTATGTTTTACTGAGCATGACATTCATATTTAAATCGAAATATACTTAAGACCTCATTTATAATCATTTTCTTTTTTCATTAAAAAATATACTCCAAATATACTCCAAATTCTACAAAAAGTTGATAAAAATCTCCAACTGATTATTGAGCAAAGTTATGAAGTTTCAGAACCTACTATATGTATGGTTCTTTGGGATTTCAAAAATATTAAAAACTGACAGTCTTGATGTTATTATATAATTATGCCTTTTATCATATTCGCACTAAACTGTTCTCTGTTCTTTGAAAACTTTAAGAAGTCTATCTGTAAAAGTCAATATTGTCAATATTTTGAATATAAGACATCAGAATACAAGATCGGATCTGTAATTATGGATATCGCATATTATAAACTCTTTAGTCCACCATGTTAGGTTAAACATTCTGTGTTTTTTTTAATTTCAATTTACAACCAGGAAATTAGACTAGTTAATATAAGAAATATCTATCATCAATATCTTGTATTCTATCAAATTTCAAGTTAAAATCGTCTACCTTTTTTGATTTATGATAAAAATAACCAATTGTTGCAATTTTTTTAAATCATTAAACAATATAAAATACCCAGATATCGAGCATTTGAACATCATCCTTCAGGACGTTAATAGTAACATGCCAACTTTTCAATTGTCACATTCCTTTGCTTATCTTATCTACGATGTATACCCTATCATCTGCAATTGTTTATGTCTCTTACTTAAAAAAGAACGAAACAGGTTTTTGCCCAAAAAATTAATGAAACAAAGATATCAACAGTCCCTTTTGATGTCAATGTTCCACTATATTTATTTTTGTCGTTTTTTAAGCGAATATAACCTGATATTATAAAAAATGATAACTGCATGACTTTTACTTACAAAATGTTAAAATATTTTTACCCGTAAACAAAATTGTGTAGACACCACCCCCTCTGTTTTCGTCAGATCTTGACAAAAACATGTAACACACAGCTAATGCAACCTGTTAGCATTGCAATTGGATGCCTACTTCTCCGTGGGACCTGATCCCTCCTGTTGTGATTGTTCGACCTGCCTTGGTCCTGATCCCGATTTATTTTGTCTTAAAGACTTCAATCGTCATTCCTTGGCTGACTCCACTACGCTCCGTTCAAACCTCGGATGTGATTAGTGGAGGAATATGCAACAGATCTTTACATTTCTCAGCCTGAAACTGTCTTATCACTTATTTCATATTTCGCTCTGCATAACGTTCTTGGAAAATGTATCTTAATTTGTACTTTATCGTTAACAGGTTTTAATTATATCCTCATGTTAACAGGCTTAGAAAGCAAGAAAAAACTGTTGGGTGCGCAACAAAATTACTTTGATTTCAAAAAAAAAAATTCAAATAAGATCACATGACTGAATCATCAAAATAGTAGATCACCGTTGACGTCCCAGATGATATAGTCGGGATTTCAATAGATAAGAAATTGAAGGTTGTTTGAGACACCATTTTCATTTGCGATCTTCCATTGTTAAAAGTAAAAAAAAATCTCCACATTACTGTTTGGTACCTCCGTGTTTTCCTTTCCGAGTTTCGCTATGTGTAAGACGTCCAGATGTTAAAAAATAATCCTGAAATAGGTTTGAATAATTGTTTTCCTGCTCAGATACGTAGCTCGCTGCGGCCGTTGCAACCATTGTTTACAACGTTGTTCGATGTTTTGATTGTGACGTCACAATGCCGTTGCACGCGCATTGAATCTCCGGCCTAAAATCCGAGGCCTGTTCAGCAGAGCGAGCGTTCGCGAGCGCTCGCCAAATTTCCTTATACCTCCAATAGTAATTTTCGCGAGCGCTAGCGAACGCTTGCTCTGCTGAACAGGTCTCCGGTGAATATGTAGTGTTATGAAATTTTTGCGTTTGTATAGATTATTAAGGGACTATAAATAGACTATATAATAATGTTTGATATCTTCGTACATGTATTTCTGATTTTAATACTCGCATCGCTATTTTTGACAAACAAAAAGGTAAGATTTGAAACATGCACAATACTTAGGGAAGGATAAACAAAATTTTGCTAAAATCAATTATATCAACGAACGCATGGAAAGTTCATACGTGGTTAGAGAATTTGATCTTTACATTGGGGATTGAAACCCTCCATGGGGCATAGAGATTGGTCCTTTTATGAGACCGTAAAATCAAGGCTTTGGAAATATAAATGAATGTTCTTGCATACATTTTTTTTTCGAAAAAAGATTCTGTTTTTACACACAATAACTTTGATTTTCATATTTTCAAAAAAAGATATGCCTTAAATCAAAAGTATGTCTCCTTCTCAATGCTTGACAATAAAAACAGGACATACACCTTTTTCGTAAAAAAAAAGCTATTTGTATTTTATTCCTTCATTTATTAATCATTGTTTATTTAGTTACGTTTTGCAAGTTATGTTCAAATCATCAACATTGATCGAACATATTAAACAAGTTAAAATATGAATTCAGGTCTATTGATTACGTTAAATAATCAATAAAATTTGGTTGGAAGGTAAACATTTTTGTTCGTTTTCGGGTTAATAAATTTCATATTCAATTTGTGCAGGATATGGTATACACCTAAAGAAGATAAAGTACGGATAACGCATTACAGCTAAAAATACGTTTTAGGTTTGGTTTCTTGTTATCATTTTTTATTTGTTCATGCTTGCAGATGTTGAATAATATACAATTATGGACTCTTTTGGCTTCGCCTCGGTCAATATGAATATTTTTCTGGTGAATAACAAACCATAATCAACACCAAAGGAGTCCATAATTGTTTTATTATATAGTCCGAATTCGAATAGATAAGACATTGAATGCTGAATGACGACGCCACTTTAATTTACGAACTTCCATTGTTGAAAATAAAAAAAGTCTCCATATTACTGTTTCTAACCTCCGTATTTTCCTTTCTGAGTTTTGCTATGCGTAACTCAGTCTAGATGTCAAAAAATAATCCTGAAATAGGTTTGAATAATTGTTTTCCTGCTCAGATACGTAGCTCGCTGCGGCCGTTGCAACCATTGTTTACAACGTTGTTTGATATTTTGATTGTGACGTCACAATGCCGTTGCACGCACATTGCCCCTCTGGTGAATACGGCCTAAAATCCGGTGAATATGTAGTGTTATGAACTGTTTGCGTTTGTATAGATTATATAGGGAATATAAATAGACTATATAATAAAGTCCTTTATTGACTGGCTAAGACGTTTGCTAGCTGTTATTTTAGGATAATATTTTAAAGAGATATTTTTTTCTTATCCTTCTTCCTTATTTTGATAAAGCGTGTTTAGTTTTGGTAAAAACAATGTCTGCACTCTATTCAATGTGACTCCTGAACGTTCATTAAATGACTAAAACCAAAAGGTATCTGCATAACAAGTACGTGTGTTGCATTACTATATTACATTTGTACTTAATTTCATCAATCTTTCTGTTTTTATTTCTTGTTTCTGTTTGAATGTTTTTAGAAAAGTTTAAGCCTGCAAAGAACGGAAGTAGCATTAGCTGTATTGGCTTAATAAATCATGATTAAGTGCACCCTTGCTAACAAATATATATACACTAGTTTTGGGGATTGGATCCCTTTTTTGCACACAAATATCAATTTGGTAATGGAGTTTCTGTACATTTATGTATTTTAAATTGAACCTGAAAACGTCAAACAAATTACGATTTCGTACAATTTAAATTCATATTTGGAATAAAAGTTCATCCATTTACTTTGCTTTTCAGTTTAACTTACTTACTGCAAATATCAATTAGCTTTTGTTTGGTGAATCATATACACGTCTTCTGATTTCCAGTTGCGTGTACCCTATTCCCGGTTTCGGTTTCATACCCTATTGCAAAATTTCACATAATTGCTCATTCAGCATTTTTTGTGAAATGTGATTGGATAGAATGAAAAGGGTAACCATAACAATCATTGATCCATACGAAAAATTACGGCTTAAAATACATTAAAAGAAGTTACGAGGGTGATTTAACGCAAAGGGTACATTTTGATAGGTAGGTCAACATCTTTAAATATAAAATTGTGCTTTACGCTCAAGAATTTTGAATATTTTATTTATTTATTATATATAAGACATTTCTTTCAATTTCTTCTTTTTAATAGGTTAAATATTTTGCATTGATAGATAGCCTATTAATAAATGCACTTGATAACGTTTTTGAAAGAGTGCAGAAATACTTTAATTTGTGAGGGCATATATAGTATGTATATAAAGAATTGAAACAAAGAAATGATTAAGAAGAATACTGATGCATATGCATAAAATTTAAAATGTTTGAATTCTACGTATTTCACATTAACGTTTTTTATTTGATATCCTACATGAAAACTTTTTTATTGTGGTAAAATATGATGATTTTTTTTCAAGAAAGATTGATTGTTTATTTGTTTAAGTCTTAGGTCATCGAGGAACGAATGTTTGAAATTAAAACAGAGAAAAAGTATCAATAGAGTAAATGATAAATTAATTGAAATGTGGAGTTATAAAAAGAAATCAAATATTAGGAGAATGTAATTTATGTGTTCGATTTTATATTTATTAAAATCGATATTTAAAAAAAGTTTTGCAATAATAAATAAATTTATTGTTTTGAAATTACTTAATAAATTAATAAACTCATTTATTTTTTTATTCATATATTTATCAATTTATTTATTTTTTATTTATTGAATATATCTTTTTATTATAAATACGCTTACGTTACTTGTACTGTATGAAGTATTAGTTTATTCTTCACATTTTTACCTTATTTTTTGCATCAAATATATTGTTTTCAAAAACAATAAAAGATAACAAAATATAAATAATTTTATATTTAAAAAGATGGTATTTTTATTTCATGAATTAAAGCAACATTCCGCTACAAAATTCACAGGAATATAATGTCCTGTTCTAATGAAACAAAAAAATCGCTGTCTTTTTTCTTCGGGGGAGGGGGGAAAAATTTTTAGTTTTCAAAGATTGACTTTTACATTATTAATAATTTGAATTAATTCATGGTAAATTGTCAGTATTTTTTTTTCTAAATGCAGCGGTAAGTATATATATATCTCAGTGTCAAACTTAATATTCGGTCTTCAATGATTGTTATTTTAAAATTGATTTTCAGAAGAAAAGCCGATCAGCCAACCAGATTTATACACAAATTAACAGTGTCCACCACTCCCGGGTTAACTTAAACAGGAAACTATACATACATAACGTATACTGACAGATTTTGATGATCAATTATTTTTACAAAAGTTAAATTAGACGGAACCATATAACATATTAAAAATTATAATTCATTGTAAAAGGACAATTAATTTGATACCCGTTATGATACAAAAATAATTTTAACTGAATATGATATTCTAAAAAAAATTTTTGTAAACGCAACCAGGTAACTCTTACCGTATGCAAGGATTGTCAATAAATTTTAGACACAAAAACCGTTAATAACCGCAGCATATTTAAAAATAGTAGGATCTGGGTTTTTTTATCTTTCTCCTTCAATGATAGATTTTTGTGTTTTATTGCACCCCAGAGGACCGGGCTGCTCTATACATATAAGTTTAAGTGTTGGTGTATGGGGATTTGGGTTGGAGTAGTTATTAAGAATTAAAGGTTTTCTAAACATTGAAAAAAATGTTAATCAGAATGTACTTTCCGTTTATAAATTACGAGATTCATTATAAATTTACTTCTATAAAATGAATCTGCGAAAATATATGTTTTCCATATTGAACATATTAAGTTGCTTATCATTTACTGTCAAAAAAAAACGACAGGTCCCTTTTTTTAGAACATCGAATTTAACTTATCCCAAAAAACGTACTCTGCACACGCAGTTCGTGTTTTATATTCTAAAATTAAAAATTAATACATTTTTGAATATAGGTGGTGCATGTGTCAAACTTCAATTTATATTTCATATTTTATGCAGCCAACATTTACTTGAGGAATTGATCAAGTTAAAAATGGTATGGTTTTTTTTTTAATTTATATCCGACTATAATTTTTGAAAATATTCGCGATTTTTGTCTCCATCAATTAGACGCATGCCTTTTCACACATATCGAAGCGGGTTGATGATCATGTTTACTTTATATTTTTCCCGGGCGACAATTGATGGTTACATCAATGTTTTCTTGTCTATAATTAATTTAGTTCCGATCATAATTCAAAGCATAAATCTTCGAATAACAGGGAGAAAAATTCATTTCATCGATATAAATGCGGAACTGAACGGTTTAGAAATATCAATGTAATATAAAAGCCTTTTAAAAAGATCTATAAACAAAATTATTTATCTTTTGATTAATAAATGAATTCAAAACTTTGGTAACGTACAACAAAAGAAATACTTTTAAAAGTCCAATGTCCAAATTTTGGAAAATAAAGGTTTAATATTTTCATATAAAAATATAAGCGCTGATATCTCAATGGTTAAGGCGTTCGCCACCTACTCTGAAGGTCAAGGATTCGCGCCTTGCTTGTGGCTATTTATTTTTTTAATTTTGTTATTTTTTTCTTTATTTTTACCAAATCAGAATGTGCGTAAACTGTACATTTATAATTTTGATAATATATCACTATGAAAATAATTTTTCACCCATACAAACAATATAATCGACTGCGTAATGGTTGCTTAATGTTAGCTTAATGGTAGCTTAATGAAGTTTGACACCTGTAAGTTTGGCTTAATAGTAGCTTAATGGTGACTAAATGGTGGTCTAAATGCTACCATTAAGGACCTGTTAGCCACCATTAAGCTACCATTAAGTTACATTTAAGCACCCATTAAGGAGTTTGAGATGACTTAGTGGTAACTTAATGGTGGTGTAAATGTTACTTAAAGGTGCTTAATGGTGACTTAAAGACAACCATTAAACCATCATTAAGGACCAGGCTTAAAGGCTGTGTTTCATCTTGTGTAAACTGCGTGGTATTGTAGTTCTGTTAGCGTTTTTATTAATGGAAATTTCGCTATTAATAGAAGTCACTTGATGCCGTGGTGGTGGTGCACGTCGTTGCTTTAGACACCCTTTTAGCTTATTCAATAGATAATGATACTTTACGTTTATCAGCGGTTTTTGTCAATTATCAAACTTAATTTTCTATAGAAAGTCTAAAGACCTAAAGCCACGATGTACCTAAATCCGCCCTGCCACAAAAATAATGAAATTTTATTCCGTGAAAATTTAGAATTTGTGGGTTATGACACAATTTATTTTTTAATCATAATTTTTTAATAATAGCTTTCCACATTGCAATGCATAAAAGAAAGGGAGGTCAACATTACCGCTACATTGCCAAAAATTTCAACTTCATCAGATGATGAAGGTTAATTGCTGAATAAGTAAGGGAAGTAAGGGAAGTTGACGATGAAAAAGTTAAAGCGATCACGTTTGTCATAGAACTTATTTGTTAGATTACCATTAACGTCTTTTCCCAGTAAAAATATTTATACACTGTAAAGAAGGAGGACGACGAACAATTTAATTTTACATATTACAATTCTTATTAAATAAAAAAACACGCGCCCACTACAGCTGTAATGCTTGAATTAAACTTCCTTTTGAGTCTGGTAATTTCATACATGAATGAGAGTTTGTTCCACGTAATAGTAAGATCATATGAAAAAAAATCTTCGTCATGAAGAATGGGCGGAGAAGATTTCTCTTCATATGATCTAAATGACTTTGAACAGAACCTCAGCCAAACAAATGAATGGATTAAAAATAAACTCCTCCACAACTTGCCCGCTCATTGTACATATCGAGCACGCTATCACTATCGAACACACTCGGTTTCAGAATGGACTCCAACCCATTCAGGTTAGCACGGGATTATATGAAATAGCTTGATTCAGGAACGTAGCGGAGGGGGGGGGGGGGTCCAGACATAACTTTTAAATTTACTATCGAAAATGTTCTTTGAATGTTCATTGAAAGGCTGACCTGCCCCCCCCCCCCCACACACACACACACAAACACACACACACACACACTTTTTACTACAGTACATGTATATGAATATGAAGGCATTGTTTTGTACGGGGGAAAATGGAACTGGAAAAAATTGGTATTGAAAAAAAGTCCAAAAACGATGGTATGGGGAAGATATTAAAGCTACTGAACTAATGAATACTCTTGTAACAAGAACCTATATTTTTGAAAAATAATTGTATTAAGATGACAAGACCCTTGTCAGCAGGAGTGGGTATCGCTGTTTAGGGTCAAATACAAATTTGATAAAAATTGTGACTTAAATCTGCAATCAAAGACAAGGTTCATCTTTGATGTACATGACGATGGTTGTATTTTCTGTATGTACCGAAATGTGAAAAAAAAAATAATATTCAGAAAGACAACAAAAGATTACACTGGAAAAATATTGTAGAAATGCCTAGAAAGTTTAAATATCATTGTAAACAGCACGTGGCTTTGAATAATTTCTTTTTGTGTGCTAAACAAAAACCAATGAAAGCACACCCATATAACTGTCAACGTAACCAATCAGACACCGTTAAATATTTCAGAAATAGAAGAATTCTTCACCATGAAGAATCGATTCTTCAAGAGAAATGGAAGCATTTGATTGGCTGAATAAGTAGGTTATGTTCTAACTGGATTATGAACCGGTTTTGTAGGCCTTTTGTTAACTTCAAAACAAGGTCGCATAAGGTCAGTCAAACGTGTTGTAAACAAATCGATCGATACATCTATACTTGACTTTGACTCCGACGGATTTTTTTGTAAGCATGATGCAAGATCTTCAGAATTCTCAATTAAAGCTGACCTGGCTTGGGAAAACAAATTCTGGTTCCAGACGAACTGCAAAGAAATTTGGTTTTCACTCTCACTATGCACAATCGAGTTACATATAATATTTTTTTATTTAAATCTAAGATGAAGAGGCGCATGATCTGAATACATGTTAAAATTTGCAACAATAAACTGATCAATTTGTGGAAATACATCAGGAGTAGTTATAACATAATCTACAACACTAAACACGCCCAATCAAAATTCTCAGCCCACTACTTTTACAAAGTGATAATAATTTGTTACCCAAATCATTAACGACCAAATCAGGGTTTGTTCTACTTTGAATACGTGTGTCTACGCCATAAAATAAAACTTCGCTTACTTCTTTCAAAACATCATTATGTAATTTATCATGCATTATGGAATCATTTGCGCTTGCTGTCCTTGCATTACTGTCAGAATCAGAAGCGGCCAGAAGAAGTTGTAAAAATAAAGAACAGTTAGGGTTAGAACAGATTGGAAGTAATCCTTTTGAATTCTTGGTGTAGTAAATCTAAAGAAAATTGGGAGACCGGGTTATAATATTTCTTTACCTTGGCCAGAAACTTTAGCGAACGCCTATGACAAAGCAAAATGCAGTGGGACGACCATTTACATATCTTTTAAATAGGCATGTGGAATAATATTATGTGAACATGATATAAATATAATATAAATTGCATATACGAGGGGCATTTCAAAAGTTCTGGCAACTGTTTAATAAAAGATTTACCCTTTTACGGAAATTATTGAGTTTGATATCATTGGAAAGATCAGAAAAATATACACATATTGTGACGTCAATTTATAATTTTTATGACGTAATAAATCCGAAAATGACTTCAGAATATAGAATGTTTACCATACTGACAATAAAAATGACGTAACAAAAGACACAATTTGATCAAATCAAAATTTTCAAGAAAACTTTTGCTCATTACTCGGACGCAAGCCGAACGCAAGTGCCAGTTGGTGGAATGTTTACATAGACTACAATTTATCATATGGTATTCTACTTCGGAGATCTTCTTGTTCTGAAATGGTTTTAGCGAGTGTCAAAATTAGCATGGTTTTATCGAATCTCGCTCAAACTTTTGCGTAAAGGCGACCTAAATGTGAGAAAAAGACAAAGTTGACAATCAAAGAAAAATAGGCGATCGTGTTACAAACTTAGATGGCATAAATTCGTCAGGTGTTTTAACCAGATTTGTGGGATCGATGAAGGCTCAAGAGAAGTTAAGTTTAGTGTGCCCAATATTTTCTCGTAAAATCCAAAATGGCGGCGGCGCCGTTGTAACCCCACCGTACCTCCACATATTCGCAAATTTTAATGCATGGAAAAGAAACCAGACTTTACATGTCTGAGTAACTTATATTCATTTTTTGGATTCAAAAGTCAAAAGCAGTAGTGAGTTTTGGGCCGCCGAAGTTGAATTTATATGAAAAAATACGCACAGAATCCAGTCGGGGACAAGATTTAGTACAGTTTATTCGTAAACGATAAGAGTCCTGTAACTCAAAATATATTTGATGAAAACTGCATTAATATACTTCAGTTTAATACAGAACATGTTTTATTTCAAACAATGGAGAGCTATATAAAAGACCGAAAAGTCAGCTGTATCATGTAAATAAAAATTTTTAATGAATGTCTATGATAGCAAAACCGGACATAAACTGTGCTCGTAAACAAACCATACAATGAATAATGGAATTGCTGATAAACAATATCATAGTCCTACTCTACCTCTTTTCAAATTAAAATTTTCTTTGAAATATTTTTTCAAATAAGCCTTTGACAGAATTTTTACGATCGTCTCATGTGGATAAAAACGCGACTTTTCAGTATGCTTTACATTCTATATTCTGACGTCATTTTCGGAGTTATTACGTCATAAAAATTATAAAGTGACGTCACAATAAGTGTATATTTTTCTGATCTTTTCAATGACATCAAAATCAATAATTTCCGTAAAACGGTTAATCTTTTATTAAACAGTTGCCAGAACTTTTGAAATGCCCCTCGTATGTTTGAAATGGTAATTTTGATTTAATAATTTCTGAAATATATTATTAGTTAGAAGTCCTTGTTTTTCTTTGACTACTATAGTAAATGTACTTAAAGAATTTATTTAGAAAATATTTATTGTTGTTTATTTTCGTTTTCTTAGATAAATCACCGACATATATGTATGCCATTTAAACAGAGATTGTAATTGATATGCTCATTTTTTTTACAGGAAAACTTTTACATCTCCGAATTAGAATGGATGAAGTGATTTGTGACAACCCTCTTGATAAAGATACAAGCGATGACAGTGATGTACAAAAAGAAAAGGTAAAATTTAATTGTAATCATTAAAAAAATACTGCAAGGTTTCATGGGTAACATGTTTCAATTCTCTAAATTAAAATCACAGCGATACTTCATTTAGCACAAAACATAGTTTTCCCTTAAACATTAATGTCAGGATAAAATATAACCTAGCCTGCTACATAGCTGCTACACGAGTCGCATATCACAGTGATAAAGTTTTCTTTAAGAAATGACAAAATATATTTTATAAATGCCTTACTATTTGAACTGAAACGGAAAGTATCATTGAAAAGAACGATAATCTTAAAATAAAAACAAAAAACACTCTGCCCATTGAACGAGGGCATTACATTCATGAATAATAAACTTCATATTTATTTGTTTCATGATACACGTAGATGTATTATTTAGCGATAGTTACATTGTTTGACATCTTTTTGGTTAACGTTAGTTACATATGTAAGTTTTTCGCTGATTTGTAAGCTAAATGAATGATGTAAGTATTCTTTAAGGTATTCAATGTGTAATGAAGAGATTTTGAACGATTTTAAATAATTGTAATCAAGTTAAGGACGTTGGATCTTGGATTTTTAAGTGAATTTTGGTCATGTCCATTATTTATAAAATTCTGCATCATTTTTAAGTTCTAACATTTAATATGAATTCTACAATGTTAATTGAACAATATTCAATGAAAAAACTGCGGTTAAATCCATTTAAGTAGAATTAAACTAGGGACTATATTTTGTGGCGGAAGTGATCAGTTTTTTCCCCTTTTGAACTACAACAGTACTTTTAATTTTGGATTCCTATTGCTCCATGCTGGTTGCACACAAAGCTGTTTTTTGCAAGGAAATGTGTTAAGCTAGTTCTGAAATAGCTATTGAATTATTTCGTATGAATTCTTTCAACAAAGTGTGACATATATAGTAAATACATTCTGAAAACCCGGGAAAAAAATTAGTCAATTTTAACGTAAAATTGACACTTTTTTAGTAATATCTGAAAATTTACATCATATAACCCTACTTTTGACGTTCTTTTCTAAATATTCAAGATACCTTCGACCTATTTGCTTAAATTCAGAAAAAAGTTTAAGACTTCAAAATAATTTTCTTGATTATTAAATTTTCAATGCCGGAAAAATCACATTTAATTACTGCAGAAAGGTAAAATAATTGATTATGCAAAGCAATTTAAAACTTTTTCTTACTCACAATTTTAAAGTGTCTTTTTTTAAACAAAATAAAGTTCATTTTGTTCATGCTTTAACTGGATCAAAAAATGGAGGGAAAACATCAAAAAATTAATTTTTAATTACGACACAAATTTCAGTGCAAAAAGGGTCATTTAAACGCCAAAAGAAGCGTATTGACCCCCCCATTTTTTGATTTAAATTTTAATTAAGCTATTTATGTAGAAACTAAGAATATACTTGGCAAAAAAAAGGTTTAGACTTTAAATATCAGGATCGAACGTCGTCTAAAACACATAGCTAGATTACCATAAAATTGAAATGAAACACATTCGCAAAACTGATAATATGTAGAAAGACATTAAAAGTTTTGCACGTTAAAAGGTTTTGAAGAATTATCTACCCTTGATGAAAAGAAAGCAATTTTTAATTTTTCCTTAGTAAATAATTTATTTTATTTCATATTTGAATAAAGACGGAATTAATGCATAATTTCACAATGAGATTATTTTGAAAAATTCAAATTACATTTTAGCTCACCTGAGCCGAAGGCTCAAGTGAGCTTTTCTGATCACATTTTGTCCGGCGTCCGTGTGTCCGTCTGGTCTGTCTGTCTGTAAACTTTTCACACTTTCGACTTCTTCTCAAGAACCCCTGGGCCAGTTTCAACCAAACTTGCCACAAAGCACCCTTAGAGGAAGGAAATTCAACTTTGTTCAAATGAAGGGCCATGCCCTCATTCAAAGGGAGAAAGTTTGGAATTTATCAAAATTTGGTGGTATGTTTTAAAAATCTTCTTTTGAAGAACCGCTGTGCCAGGAAAGATAAAACTTATGGTGAAACATCCTCATTGTAGATTCAAGTTTGTTCAAATCAGGACCCCTGGATGTACGGCGGGGTCACAATGGCGGACCAATGTTAAACAAAGAAATATATAGGAAAATTCTTAAAAAATCTTCTCAAGAATAACAAAGCCATGATTGATCATATTTATATGGAAGCATCCTCAGGTAGTTGTTATTCAAGTTTGTTCAAATCATGACCCCCGGGGGTAGGGCGGGGCCACAATGGCCGACTAAAGTTTTACATAGAAATATATAGGAATATTCTTTAAAAATCTTCTTCTCGAGAATAATAAAGCCATGATTGATCATATTTATATGGAAGCATCTTCAGGTAGTTGTGATTCAAGTTTGTTCAAATCATGACCCCCGGGGGTGGGGGGGGGGCACAATGGCCGACCAAAGTTTTACATAGAAATATATAGGAATATTCTTTAAAAATCTTCTTCTCAAGAATAACAAAGTCATGATTGATCATATTTATATGGAAGCATCCTCAGATAGTTGTGATTCAAGTTTGTTCAAATCATAACCCCCCGTGGGTAGAGCGGGGCCACAATGGCCGACCAAATTTTTACATAGAAATATATAGGAAAATTCTTTAAAAATCATCTTGACAAGAATAGCCAAAACAATAACAGTTCAAAGGTTTACTTTTGGATTTAAAATTATCAATAATAAACCAATTTCTACTTTTTCCTAGCCATAGTGCTCAGGTGAGTGATTTGGCCCATGGGCCTCTTGTTACAATATATGATAAAAGTATACGCTGCCTATAGATGTCAATATAAAATTCAAGGTGCAATAAATTGGACAATAATCACAATCTTGTAAATTCCTTTCGTAGAGACGTTTTATTTGATAACATATTCAAAATGCTACCATGATTAACAATATCGGATCATTCATTTATTTGATACAAATATGGTTGTTATAAATTGAATACCTTAACCTGGGATAATCTCACATTTCAATCGTTTTGTAAATATTTCACGAAGACGCCAAGATATTTAATTTTCTTATTTAAAATACCTTTCCATGGAAAAACCACGACAGAACTTGGATCCGAATGCACTCAATATAATTATCCTTGGCTTTGTAAACTTAGACAATGTATTTTTCCACAAGAGAAATCAAATACTCGTAGGTTTAAAAGTGTTTATTCATGCAAAAGTGCTTTGTATGAGTTATATGTGTAATTCTAGATGCCCCAAAGAAGTAACAAAAGCGAAAAAAAAATATCTGTCCAGTTTAAATTCCACTTACTTAAAATTACAAACAAGTACATGTAAGACAAAGATCAGTTATAAAATAAAGTTTCAATAACATAATTTTAAATTTCGTATCCAATGCAGATTATCTAGTCCATTTTTTGACCACTGAGAATATTTTCCACTCCTTCCATTCGGAAGTGAACAATAAAGTGTTTGCTTTCATAATTTAAGTACGGGTCTCTGTAAGAATCAGACAATATGTGTATAAAAGTGAATCATGAGGGTTCTTAGAATTCGATGATTTTACACACATAGGTTTCTCTTACCCTATGAACCACGTATGTAAAATGAAAATTATTTTGGGTCCTGGTTACTATGGAAACATGGCCAAAGAAATTTTCCCTAGCAACCGGTCAATTTTCCATGTTTATGGACAAATATATCACTAAACTTAGAGGCTTGAAATTGAATGTGAATATTACCAGAGGAGTTCTTAAATAATGTTATCATAAAGATAAACATTTCAAGTGATAAAATCATGTAATACATACAATTTTTATTTTAAGATATTTCTTTTACGGGAAATGGAAGATATGCATGTTTTGCATTTTTTGCTGATTCAGCATTTTTGTTAATTTGGGCAATTTTCAAGGCCATATATCTCAAACTTCTTGCACAATACAAGAGTATGGTATATTTTACATAACGGCAGAGGAATATCCTTTTTGGAATTTAAATTCAAAAACGTGTGTTTTTTAATATTTACAATCGGTTGCCTAGCAACAAAAATGGATGTTTTGATTAAGAGAAAGAGACAAATTGACAAATATGCGAGCTATTTATGGAATTAAATCTTATCGGTGGATACCAAAATCAATTTTTAAAGTAAAAACATATTCCTGAGACTTCTATATGAATCCAGGAATATTTTGCAAGTACTTATCGCCATAGTAACAGAAAATTCCCCATAGCAACAAAGAAAATAAATCCACTTTTGACATGCACTCATATATGTTAGTAAAGATTATTCAGTGTTTGACAGACCACAGAGATTTAAGAGCATCAGTACATTTTTTGTACTTTATTAGTCCCCAACCCGTGAAACTGGAGGGGGCTAAAGGTTTCCTCTGAGTCTGTCCGCCGGTCTAGCTGTACCTATGTCTGTCTGTAAGTCTGTTCTACTTGGGTTTCCACACTTATTTTCTAAATGCTTGCAGATATTGAGCTGAATTTCGGCATGTTAGTGTATCTTGGTGAGTCACAGATCAAGTTTGAATGTCGTTACGCTTCATTGATTTTTGATAGATTTAAGGCGTTTTAATTTTTTTTTCATAATGGTTTAAGATCGGGTTCGTGCTGCGCTAAATTCCAAAGGTCAACATGGTAAACATGAACTATGATGAAGCCAAAAGAAGATGTTAAAAAAATGAGTTGAATTTCCGTCTTTATATTTTTTAGATTAAAGGCATGCATAACCTCAAAATTTTAACATCAGACACTTTTACCATGGTCATAACTTTTGCATATTATAAAATGACATTCTAGAGAAAAGGGGGAAACAGGTAGGGGGCATGCCACAGGCACCTGAAGTATGGATAATACCCCCCCCCCCCCTTTTTTAATGAAAAAAAAATGTAAGAGTGTATAATACCTCAAAAATATAAAATTTCCCCGTCAAACACATCTATATGTCGTTATATGCAAGCAGATTGTACTTTTTCTCACGTTTAAAGAATGGCCCTATTCGGTATAATAAAGAAACAAAAGTTGTAAACAAACGGGGGTTCCCCACTTCGAGACAAGATTTCCAAGGTAATAACAGTGTTACCTATCATAATTTTGCAAACACTTTGTCTGGGAGATGTTCTTTTACTAGTCTCATAAAACTAAACCCCGCCATTGATGGTTAATATGCCGTAATCATACGATTTATTAATCGGATACATAAAATATTCTCCATTGGCAGCGTTGGAGGAGGTTTTGGAGCTGCTTTTCTGTTTCGCCTTATCTGATTGGTTAATTGTAATAGAGTTTAAATATCTAACCAATCAGATAAGGCGAAACAGAAAAGCAGCTTCAAAACCTCCTCCAACGCTGCCAATGGAGAAAAGTTTATGTATCCGATTAATAAATCGTATGATTACGGCATATTAACCATCAATGGCGAGGTTTAGTTTTAAGAGACTAGTAAAAGAACATCTCCCAGACAAAGTGTTTGCAAAATTATGATAGGTAACACTGTTATTACCTTGGAAATCTTGTCTCGAAGTGGGGAACCCCCGTTTGTTTACAACTTTTGTTTCTTACCTTGTGTATTTTTATTATACCGAATAGGGCCATTCTTTAAACGTGAGAAAAAGTACAATCTGCTTGCATATAACGACATATAGATGTGTTTGACGGGGAAATTTTATATTTTTGAGGTATTATACACTCTTACATTTTTTTTTCATTAAAAAAAGGGGGGGGTATTATCCATACTTCAGGTGCCTGTGGGGCATGCATTGCTTTAGTCCGAAAAATCTGACGTTTTCCTGGCATGTAAAATATCAAAATCGTAAAAAAAGCCAAGAAAACGTCAGATTTTTCGGACTAGCATTGCTTATGCAATAATTTCAGAATGTTTTTAACGTTTACCCATGGCAATAACAATGAGCATGTAGCAATCATGAAAAGTTATTAAGCGCCATATGGCATTTTTTAACATGTTTAGAGTGTACACGTTATAGTTAACATTTGTACCTATAAACAAACAAGTGGCAAGGTTCCAGGCCATAAAAGTTAGACGAGTTTTCTTTCGATCTCACAGTTACATGTAAAGGGGTTGAAATAAATGTACAACAAAATATTAGAGAAAAGAGCCTTGAAACATTTTCCAGGGACGAAACCAAAGCAAGCCTTCAACTGTAAAATAATATAAAGACATTGTTTTGGTCATAATTAATATAGATTTTCACATCTCAAAATTTTCAAACTTTATTCTTCCAAAAAGAGCAGTGCTAGGGAATTAAGCAGAAAAAAATATGCATTAATTAAAATTTGAAACATAAGGCCCAGGGACCACATCTCTCACCTGAGCACCGTAGCAGGGATCAAAGCAAAAATCAGTTCAGCCTTGGAAAGATTAAATGTATTTGTGGTCCCGACCTACCCCTAAAAGGGAAAGGGTACAATGTCTTATTTCTTAAGTGATACATGTATCCAATGTAACTTAAGTTCTTCCAGAAAAGTACTATTTAAGGTGAGTCAAATAACAAGTTTCTTGATTAAAGCTGAACACTACTCGTAAAAAAGGCATAGTCTGCAATATTTCCTATTCTTCAACGCTCTCCCTACAACCCATATATAAGGAGCACATCGCTTATCAGTTCAATGTATTTTACTGTAGAGGACGTACATCTTACAAAGTTACATAGCCGTGCTACTCGGTCGCGATGAAATTATCAAAGTTAACGTACTTTTTCCAAAATAGGACAAAAGTATCATGAAAAATATAGGTCGATACATCATTTACAAACAGAAAATGCACATAAAAACAAGGAATAAAGTAACGCAAAAAATCTAAGACCACGCAAGGAGTACTACACGTTGGCCACGAATTTTGAGTGTGCAATCGGGTGTCACAAAATCGAACTGTTTATATACCCTTCTGACAGTGCCTATTTATGAGAACATGTAAATAGTACTCACGAAAGCAAATTCCAAAAGCAGCAAGATATTACTTTAAACCACTGGTACTTTGTTTCCGTGGTTACACGGAAAAGAAGAAAATGATCAAATTTTCTTATATTGTTGGTGTTGTGATGTTGCAAGGTCCTAGGGATGTATACATGTCAGAAATGCGGATCCAGTGCCGGTGTGCCGGTCATCCCCCCCCCCCTCCCGTTTGAAGATTTTGTACATGTACACTGATGTATATAAAATTTATTTGTCCACTATCCTAAAATCAAGGAAAAAACATCTTTCATTTGTGGACCCCCACTAGTCCCATGCCCTAAACCCAATGGGGACTTCAGTGCAGCCTTGGACCCCCTGCCTTCTACTGCCCCCCACCCCCAACCCAACCCCACCCCATAACAAAATTGCTTGATCGACTTTCTTGAATTTTCCTGTTTTTTTTTCTCTCAAGATAGGAGCACTAGCCCAATTTCAGTAATTAAAAGTAAACAGATAGCTAATGAAACATGCAAATTTATGCTGAAGTCTAGTCGGTACTTGTATTCTAAATACTGCACGAAGTAGAAATCAGATTTTGCAAATATAAAAAAAAAACATTTTTATTTTATTAAATTCAAACATTTGAAAATGAATGTATTCTTTGAAAATTAAGGTACATTGATGGCATTAGGAATTCTATTTATTCTATCTCAGCTTAGTTCAGTTTATTGAAGATAAAGAGACATATATCTCACAATTATACATTTTTATAACAAATATAATGATGAGCTTAACATGCAACATGTACAGTACATATTATATTTTCTATAATGTATAAACAAGTGAAAGGCACTATTCTTGATGCACTCGCTAGTTGCACAAATTTTCCTAGATTACATAATTATTTTTTATTCTGTGTAATAACATGACTACGGTAAGTAACTGTACTAATTTGAGGACACTTGGTCTTCGGGAGTATAGTACATATATACACTGTGTTACAGTTTCTATCGAACATGTACAATTTTGCAAAGCCTAGCCAATGAAATTCATTTGTAATATTTACAATGCAGTCATCATTATTTTCTGTCCTTTTTTGGAGACATGCTTGAAGAATACAATTATCACTACTTTAAAAGAAAAAAAAACCAACATTTAAGGATTTTCTTTTCCCTGACCAGTTTAAGAGGAAATTCACCTAATTCACAATATATTACCATAATGTTATATGTATTCTGAAAAGGGTACATAGTGCGGGGTGCAGATATAATTATGTTTTGTTGTACAATTTTTAGTGTATTGATGTATACGGGTATACCTATTGAATACATCAAAACATCCCTCCTTTTAATTAATATTATATATCATTGTAAGTTACAAAAACAATTTGAATAATCTTTTGAAATTAATGTTTTTCAAGTTTAAAAAAAATACCACACAAAATTAAAGAGAATTTGTACACTTCGATTGATTGATTGTGTATATTGTTAAACGTCTCTCTCTCTCTCGAGAATTTTTCACTCACATGGAGACGCCACCACTTGCCGGTGGAGAGCTGGAAATTTTGTCATATACTTGGCACTGAGGGCCATTGAGCAGGGAGGGATCTTTTTTCGTGCATGTATCTACTGCGACACGGGACCTTGATTTATACGGTCTCATCCGAAGTACCGGTCTCCACGTCCCACAGTGGGATTCGAACCCTGGACGTAAGGATTGACTCCTTTGCGACTCTCGAGCAGACGCTTTAACCACTGCGCCACGCGGGCGACTGTAGACTTCGAAAGATGTATGTTGATTTTCGAAATCCATTGCTTGGTAAAAATATATCATCTCATGCAAAGTGATCAATAATGCTATGAACGCTAGGGATAGAAATTTACAGTACAAAATTTTAGGCTATAATTTTTTTTGTCCAACATTTATATGGCAAGTATTGACTTTGGACAATTGCAGGCACTTTTTCTGTATTTGTCCTGCTTAGGGCATTGATTCCCTATTGATGTATTGTAGTTTTATTAAACCCAATTTTGACAATTGTTTCTAACAAGGGATGTAGCAACAGGGGGCCCAAGGGGTGGGGGCTGCCCCCCCCCCCCAGTTTTTTCGAACGCAACTTATCACTGTAGGAAATGTTTATTAGAAGACACCCCCCCTAAATTTACAGTTACAGTTAAGGGAAATAAAAGAAATGTATTATCGCATTAAAATAAAATTTGGTGCTAGCTGAAGGTGTGCTTTTATTGTAAAAAAAAATTAAATAAAAATATCATATACCAATTATACAAACAATGCTATTTCAATAAATATTTTTTAAACTCCGGGAGCGAGCCCCTGCGCACCAAGATTCATTTTTTAACTTCATAAAAAGATTGCTCATGAGGAAAACTTAGTGTGGTAAAAATTGTAAATCATGCTAGTTTGAACGTCTAACCGTCTAAGCAAGCTACTCTAAGTATATATACACTGTACAGTGTTACATAGAGACTGTTTCTGTCACTGTCTGACCTGACATATATCTACATTGTCTCTCATCAACGTGTTTTTACATGTAATGTAATATTCTTATTGCGAAATGTACCGGGGTCGGGGGAGAGTCAGGGCAGAGGCCCCCTCAGGTGTCACAATTTTCAAAGCAGAGGAATATCGGTTAAATGCATGAAAGCCAAAAAACGGAAAGAAAAAAGCACAGGGGCTTGCTCCCGGCGTGTAATAATTATTTATTTAAAAATCATTTAAGAGAGTAATCCAAGGGAAGTAATTGGGAAGTAAAAATGCTTCAAAATGCAGAAAAAATTAATATTCACCTTTAAAATTCTTTTATGCATATCATTTGCCCACCGAATTAAATGCTTAATATAATAAAATGTTGACCTTCCTTTTTCTATGCTTAATTTGTAAATGATTGTATTTTTTTGTCTTAATTGTCTTAAGCATTTAACCAGAAGTCTCTGTCGAGACTGAAGCTCTACTGGTTTGTACTTATAGCAAAGGAAGAGAAAAGTACTTAAGCAGTTGGGAATTGAAACTTTACAACAGCAATAAATAGAATAATGATCCTTGATAAAGTCTCTTTATGTTCCTAGTGTAGTCTACTTGTGTGACAAGTTATATTGAAATCAGACGAAAACTGTAGGAGGAGTAGCATTTTGAAACAATTCTATAAACATTTTTATTTTCAGTAACCACCATTCCTGGAAATCAAAAACCGATAAATCTAATTATGTATCCTAGTGCAGTCTACTTGCGTGCCAAGTTATATTGAAATCAGACCAAAACTATAGGAGGAGTAGCATTTTGAAACCATTTTAATGAAATTTCTATTTTTAGTAACCACGACAACACCGTTTATCGAAATCAAAAACCGATACACAGAATTATGTATCTTAGTGTAGTCTACTTGTTTGCCAAGTTATATTGAAATCAGACCAAAACTGTAGGAGGAGTAGCATTTTGAAAAATTGTTTCAAGACAGACGGACAGACAGTCAGACAGACAGACAGCTAGACGGACGGACGGACACCGGACGCATTACTATCGCATAAGCTCTTCTGGTCTCTGACCAGTAGAGCTAAAAACAGCAAGATTTACCATATTTTGATATTTTCGAGTACCTAGCATGACCACTAACAAGTGTGAAATTAAAATTGAACCGTAAACATTGTTGTTTGAATCTCTAGCATTGGTTTAAAAAAATTATACACAAATTTAATTATCTCCTTTCATTTCTGAACATCTTCATGAAAAGAGCAGATTTTCATGATTTACAGAAATGAGAAAGTCTGTATCCCGTTTCCATGGCAACGGTTAACCGAGGTTATAATTCAAAAATACTTCTACATTTCACAATCAATCACACATTTGTTTATAATTATGACAGAAAAAATTCAAATCTGTAATTACGCGTTGCCAACCAATTTTGATAATTACGGAGAATTGGTCTTAAAATGCTTATGTACAGAGACTTTAGAGAATAACTTTAGCTCCTTGTAATATATAATTTTATTAACGTTATAAGCTCAGTAATATTGCTATGCATTAATTAAGATAAAAAATTACTATTGTTAAAGTTCAACACTATTTTTTAATATTTAACAAATCATCATTACTAGACAAAAATAATCAAATCTGTGAATGAGTGCATGTCAAAAGTGGATTTATTTTCTTTGTTGCTATGGGGAATTTTCTGTTGCTATGGCAATTAGTATATGCAAAATATTCCTGGATTCATGAAGAAGTCTCAGAAACATGTTTTTATTTTAAAAATTGATTTTGGTATCCACCGATAAGATTTAATTCCATAAATAACTCGCATATTTGACAATTTGTCTCTTTCTCTTAATCAAAACATCCATTTTTGTTGCTAGGCAACCGATTGTAAATATTAAAAAACACACGTTTTTGAATTTAAATTCCAAAAAGGATATTCCTCTGCCTTTATGTAAAATATACCATACTCTTGTATTGTGCAAGAAGTTTGAGATATATGGCCTTGAAAATTGCCCAAATTAACAAAAATGCTGAATCAGCAAAAAATGCAAAACATACTTATCTTCCTTTGCCCATAAAAGAAATATCTTAAAATAAAAATTGTATGTATTACATGGTTTTATCACTTGAAATGTTTATCTTTATGATAACATTATTTAAGAACTCCTCTGGTAATATTCACATTCAATTTCAAGCCTCTAAGTTTAGTGATATATTTGTCCATAAACATGGAAAATTGACCGGTTGCTAGGGAAAATTTCTTTGGCCATGTTTCCATAGTAACCAGGACCCAAAATAATTTTCATTTTACATACGTGGTTCATAGGGTAAGAGAAACCTATGTGTGTAAAATCATCGAATTCTGAGAACCCTCATGATTCACCTTTTGTCTGATTCTTACAGAGACCTGTACTTAATAATGATCAATTTTGTATTTAAAAAAATGGGTTCTTTGTTATTATAAAATGATGTCTACACTCATCACCATGAATTACGTTTTTGTCTATATTACCCGGTCAAACAAATTTAAGGTCAGACGATACGTTCCTCAAAAATATATGATTTTTAAAATTTAAGAATTTTGTTATTGATGTAAAGGTATTTAAGCAATTTTTTCACAAAAATTTAGGGTAACTTACAGGCGTTTGGACAAGATGCCACAGGGTCATATTTCCTGAGATAACCCTTATGGGTAATATATTGAATAGACAATATCACAATTTTGGGTGCACCTATATTTAAATAATTTTTGATATAATACCAAGAGAAACAGGACATGTATTTGAGGAACGTCTGATCTTAAAACGTGACAAATGTATTAAAAAGATAAAAAAAAATGTGCGTTAAATTATCATTTTTACAGTTAAAAACTGATGATAGTTGCCCAGCAAGGCATTGCGATCTTTGCCATGATATAGGGGAATCAGCATATGCCACTTTGGTTTGTAAGCAGGAACAGCTATACCTTTGTAAGCCTTGCGGAAAGCGTCATAACATTCAGCGTTCGACCCAGTCACATGTTGTCATTGATATTAAAGATTATGAAGAGAACAAGTTATTCTGCGAAATTTGTGAGAGTCAAAATGAAAAGGTACCAGTCTATGGATTCTGTGAAACATGCGAAGATCCAGAATATCTGTGCCAACCTTGTTCAAGAAGACATACAGCATCGAAATTTTTCAAAAATCACTCAATCTGCACCAACCTAGATAAACTGAATTATGTTCTGAACTCAAAATCTGCACAGGTATGTCCTATCTTTATTTATTAAGCTTTATATTTTGGATGATTAATCCTCCAAGTTAGCAATCTCATCTATGTTTTGGAGGTCCATGTTGCATTTGGTTATAATATGTAATGTTTAAATTGACTTCTGAGGTTGCCAATTTTTCGTTCATAAAACGAACATCATTTCTTCATAAAAGATATCTCTGACTCTTTACAAGATCAAAAAATTTCCTACAATTTATCGCATTTTTGTCTTTTTAAGAGGTATTTTGTTTATTTAATAAATGACATTAAAGCTGAAGCAGTTGATAAAAAAATATCTAAACAACGAATTTTGCAAATTGTGGCAGTACAAGTGCCATCTGCAGTTTCGTACATTATGAACATAATTTTGAAAACAAATCTGAGCAATAGATAAATAACGCTAACAAATATGATCATTACACGCCGAAACAAGATGAATTTTTTTCCAGGACGCAAAGAATGACAAGGATAGAGATACGAAAACAATGAATTGTAGCCTTTGCACTGATATCGGGGAATATCGAGTAGCATCCTGCTTCTGTTCATCTTGTGACATACCTGAACCATTGTGTGATGAATGCAGTCGACATCACACCCGACAAAGGAATATGCGCGACCATTCACTGTCCACTGATATGCAAGCTTTTGTTTCTATTCTAAAACACAAAACAATTAAATGCGAGTTGTGTCTACTTGATGGCGAGCACAAGCCTGCTAGTTCCTTTTGTCTAACATGCGAAGAACCAGAGGCACTATGCGATGGATGTTCCTCCCAACATATTAGACAAAGAACATTCAGAAATCATCAGATAAGCAATGATATAGCAAAGTTACCTAAAAAGAAAAAAATCTTGTGCGAACCTTGTACTATTGAGGGGGTTAGATCTCCCGCCAATTTTTTTTGTAAAGACTGTGATGATCCAGAACCTTTATGCAAGGATTGCGCACGTCAGCACACAAGGCAACGCCAGTTCAGGGAACATTCAATATGCGATGATATAAATAAAATGACCCTGAAATCAGGAATAGTATCTCGTGTTTTATGCGCTGTATGCAAGGAAGAAGACACAGATTCTGAAGCTTCTTGTTTTTGTCAAGATTGCAGTGATCAAGAACCTTTTTGCCCAGAGTGTGCCAGACAGCATATTAGACAGAAAAGCTTCCGAAGTCATAAACTGTGTAAAGATTTATCACTTTTACAAGACTCAGGAAAGGAAAAAGTTTTTTGCAATATTTGCAAAAAAGACAGCAAGAATATTCCTGCTGATGTATATTGTAAAGATTGTTTAAAGCCTGAGCCATTGTGTAACAGTTGCGCCCGTCAACATGTAAAGCAAAAACAATTTCGAAATCATGGAATGTGCAAAGATATAGCGCATTTTATCAAATATCAAAAGCTAGATGAAAAGGCTTGTGACATTTGCAAGATTGATGGAAAACATTCAAAAGCAACGAAATATTGCCGTGACTGTGAGGAGCTTTTGTGCAAAAAGTGTGAAGATACACATCTCAAATTTAGCTTTGATCATGTACTTACTGACAATTTAGGCAGCAGTGCACTTTGTGAGCCATGTAAAAGGGGAAATAAAAAATCATCAGCGAATTCATTTTGCGAAAATTGCGAGGAACCAATGTGCAAAACATGTTCAGAACAACACCTGAAACAAAAACCTTCTAGAGACCATGTCATTTGCAACAATATTTTAAAATTTCTCAAACCAAAATCAGAAAAAGAAACTGGCGAAAAAAATCCAATGGAAAGGTGATTTTTTTTAACATCTTCAGTACAAGAAGAAAGACACAATAATTAATATTTCTTTTGTGACTGATTTTTAATTGATGTTATGTAAATTTTTTGCATCATTACCTTCTTTTGGATAATTTTAAATTCATCGTAATATTTGAGTTTGTTTTTATTTATTTTTTTATAAGTATGAAAATTTTGTATCTTCTTTGCAATTGTTATTTTTTTTAATTATAGCTTGGAGTTGGAGGATAGCTCAGAAAGAAACAAAAAAGGAAGTAGGATTGAAACTAAAATCAAGGTAATTAAAGATAAAACATAAAACTGTGTTTTGTAATTTTTTTTATTTAATCTTTAAATCATCTGTTTCATTCTAGATACGTAACAAACCAACTATACTAAATAGGAAGTCCGATTCAATTGAGTTGTTTTGGGAAGTAATAGAGGAGGAAATTGATTTTTATCAAATAAGATATAAAAGCCCAAAAGGAAATGACAAATGGAAGTTCTGTGAAACGAATGATTCAACCAACACATTCGTGGTAAGTGGACTTAAGGCAAATACTGCCTATATTTTTCAAGTTCGAAGTGTGGCCAATGACATAGAAGGATTTTACAGTGAACAAAGCGATCCTATTTACACAACCAAGTCCTTAGCAACAAAGATGCTCGATTTCTCTGTCATAATACCAAATACAGATCCAGTAAAGTACCAATTAGCAGCAGAGGAAAATATACATGCCCGTAATAGTCATGCAAAGACAAGGCAACTTATTCTAGGTAGGTTAATAAAGTGAGGATATTAAATAAAAGGAAATCAGCAGATTAAATTCAAATTTATATCATGCACTTTTTTGTAAATACTATTTTATGGTTTGTTGCTATTTATCTCCATTTAATTGTGAACATAGTTCATGATTTTAGGAGCTAATTTTTAAAATAATTTTTATAATTGTTATCATTATTTTTATAACTTTGTCTAATTTCAGATTCTTAATTATGCTCTAATTATTGCATATTTTTATCTTTATTTTTAATGTTTAAGCGCTTTAGAGTAATTTTAATTATATTTAGCGCTACATAATTTAATAACAATAATAATAATAATTAAAATAATAATAATAATAATAATAATAATAATAATAACGTCATATTGATTAGGAAAACAACAAATTGGGTCGTCGTGGGAAAAAACCATGATGCTTGTTGGTGCAACAGGTTCTGGAAAGAGCACACTGGTGGATGGCATTATCAATTATATATTGGGTGTCAGCTTTGAAGACCCCTTTCGGTTTACGCTGGTTAACCTAGAGCAAGACGAAAAGAAGACTCACAATCAGGTACATTTTTATCATTATTTTTAATTTCAAAGTTAATGGAGATTTACTTTATTTATCTTTATTCAGCCCTATTGGTATTAACAAATTAGATTAGTTCACCAGAATGAACGTGAAGTAGATCCATTTTGTGATGGTAACAAACAAGATCATTCTCTACATATAGTGCAAAGAACAACCAACACAAATATTTATTACTTACAATGTTGTTTTCTACTTCTTCTATCCGATAAACAATCTTAATGCATGTCAAATTCTATAATACATGTGTAGATTCAAAACATTGTTTCAATTTCACTTCCATATTATCTTTAGCGCTTGCTGTGTGCTCGGTCGTTCGCTAGTTTTTTCGGCCGCGCCTGACTTAGGTTGATAAAAAATTGGTATCATGTTCCTTCACAAGCACTATGTACTTTGCAGTAAAAGTAGCAAGTCCCTTGAAGGGGACCTTGAAAACCGAAAAACAACAGGCATTGGCACGATAAAGATCCCTCACTGCTCAATGACCCTGAGTGCCGAGTATAGGTCGGATTTTGAAGCCCCTCACGGGTATATGATAACGTCTCTTAATGAGTGAAATATTCGCAAATGGGACGTACAACAAGATACAATTTATAAATCAAGCTTTAGTATCTTTTTTGTTTTGTGCCGCTATTTTTAGAGATACTGACAATGTACGATTTACTGATTGAAATAATTAATTTAATAATTCTCACAAGAGTACACTGGTTATTATATTCGTTAAAAAAAACATGATACACTGTGAATATGTAACGTTTGGTAGATAAGAAGTTTAACTAGTTTTTTTTCTTTTTGTTTCTCATTTTCCTTTGTTTATTTTTTTTTTGACAGATGTGTATTGTATTTCCTAATTTACTAAGTTGTTTAAGGGAGAAATGATTACAAAAGCAAAGAAAATCACGAATTCAAATGTCAAATTGAAAATGAATATGTTAAAATGTAAACCACTCTCTTTGACACAAGTAAAAAATAATGCAATTTACATTATACATTTAATTACCTCTTTTGAGGTCAACATGGTGAAATAAGGACCCGAGACCTGGTCCACGAGGTGACCTGACCTGACCAAGACTGTGTAGCGACCGAGGTCAGGGCAGGTCATCGAGTGGGCCGGGTCGAGGGTCCTTATTTCACCATGTTGACCTCAAAAGGGGTAATCAATTGTTTTATTATACCGAGATATTGAATAAAAACTCTCCTGTATGACCCAAAATGTAATATTACCACTGTCTTAACAATAAAAAATACATGATCATTGAAAAAGAGAGGAAGTAAATTGAAGTCATTTTGTGCATGGATGGAATTCTCAGTTTATTACCTGTAGTTAAACAAATATTAGTTCTTATTTAGAGTAATTGTTTTTCATTTTACTTTATTTATTTACTAACGCCTGGGCGCAAGGAGTGTACACATCAAATTTATTATCATCATGGTCATCTTCTACAAAAATTAAAAAGAACTTAGGCCATCTTCAAAAAAAAGTTATTGGTTGCCCTCTCCTGACCTACTGGTTATAATTGATCCGAGTTGAAAGGGTTCTTAACACAAACAAAAAATTGATACATGGATTGATGTATATTTTTTGACTTATTTTGATTTCAAATGACATAAATAATAAATCCCTGAAATATAAAGAAATCGTAGGTTTTCCTCGGTACCTAGATATGAGACTTTGTTTTTGCTTCCTATATAATTTCGTATAGAATTTTGTACAAATTTTTAACCTTATGACAAAATCTTACAGAATTTTCCCCATACACCTGGTAAACATTATTCTGGTTACCAATTTCTATGTAAATTTATGAGAAATATTGCTGAATTTCTTAAACATGTTTGTTTGTGTTATTAATCCTTTAAAAAATAAACCTCTAGGAAGAATTTAGTTTTTACAATTCTCAGAGAATAGATTTTGAAAATTAAGCATTGGTTTCAAGTTTTTGTAAAAATACAATTTCCCCCCACCTACCTAACCACCAGAAGTTTTCATTCTGAGTCGGGAGAGATCAAAAACATTACTCTAAATTTGGCCCTATTATACCAAATGTACAATCAGTTCTACATATATTCACATTTTAGGACGAGCACTTATTATTCCACTACAACGTGGAAACTAATGGACGACAATTTAACACTTGCACAACCGAAAGGATGTATATATTGTTGAGATGACAGTCCATGAAAGTAAATTAGCATACCTGTTTGATAAACTTCAAATCTGCATGAATTTACATAATATTCACGATATTTGCTTCTTAACCCCCTTTTACATGTTTTTGTACTTGATGTCTGAGCAATTTTCTCATTACACAACATGATCAATTCTCAGGTTCCATGTTAACCAGTAATGGCAACATCGATAAGAGATTTTATTCAAAAAGACTGATACAGTACAGTAAAACAAAAACAGCTTTGCTTCTATATGCATGTTTCTATTCATTTTTAGACGTTAAATCACCACATATTCTGACAAATCTGTTTCATATTTGTTTTTTACTAAAAAAAGGCCAATGGTAATCTAACAAGCAAGCTCTGTGATGAATGTGATTATTTTAATTTTTCTATCGTCAACTTCCCTTACTTTTGTAGCAAGATACATTCGTCACCGGTATACGGAGTTTAAATATATCAGTTAATTCAATACGCAAGGGCATGCTCCACGTATGAAAACTTTCTAAAACGAGGTTAATTATTGACAAATAAATTGATGAAACAAGAATATCAGCAGTCTCGTTTTAAGTCATTAATTCGTACGTTTTATCGTCACAAAACAAAATTTATTATTGAGTCAAATTCTGAGTGACTTTTTATTTAAATAATAATTGTTAGTCCATTATTTATACAATGAATGGACCATTAATTTTTTAGACATATTCTTGTCACTCTTGGTGAGTGATCTTTTTCGTGCCAGTACTGTAACACGGTACTTCAGTTTATACTGTATCAATTGAAGGACTAGTCTTCACGTCGCACAATAAGTTAGAACCTGCAACGTAAAAATGCACTCCTTATGCCCTAGGTCTTGAGCAGAGGCTCTAACCACTACGACCAATTTGTAAAAATTAAAATTGTTTTGACCCCAATTCACCTGCCTAAATTAGCAATTAGCTCTCTAATTTGAGGTTTATTATTTTCATTTTGCATACTAGTTTTATATTCTGCGAGTCATTATTAAGATAAGATCCATCCACCCATTTTGCTTACAAATCAACTTTGTCTTTACACTAAAAGGACATTTTGAATTAAGTCTAAACATGCAGTATAAAAGAATGTTTAAATTCGGGAGCTTTTGGATTTATAGAAACGTTGTACATGTATGATAAAGATGAGTTCTACAGAGAACATATCTTTTTTTTTACATTTTCTCGACGAAACTGTTTTTAGCTAACTTTCACAATGCCAACTTTGACTGAAATCAGTTTCTTTAAATTTTAAGTATCCAGTATGAGACCTAGACCCTTATAATAAGATTTTATTACAGTGAAACCTGTCTAATCCGACATGCACTGGGAGACAAATTTTGTGTCGGAATAGACAGGGTGTCGGATTGCACAGTGTTTAAAAAACAGAAAATACTAAAATGGGAAAGAAATTTAACGTCAGAATTCACAGTGTGTCGGATTATTCAGGTGTCGGATTAGACAGTTTTCACTGTACATACATGTATCTCTTTTCTTTGTTTTCTATGTTAAACAGTGCTAAAAAATTCTATTTCAAACGAAAGTAAATAAAAAACCTGTTTGTCTGAAATCTATGCTTTACAATTTCTTGTTAATTTTAGTATCAATGATTTATTTTGAATTTCTTTAGTATTTACAATTACGAGTGATAGGCTTGGTCAAGGTACAAAATGACTCTTGTTAGATATCTTCAAGGGTGAAATGAAATCTGAAGTTTTAGAATAGATTCCCAAGTCCAATTAAACGATGCATATTCTGAGTAGAGCAAACACAGACCTTTGAAAAAAGAGTAGAGATCAGGATCCATTGAGGGGGTTAATCGCCTGTCGGTCGTTGATTTGCCCCTCGCCATGCTCGAGTGAATGCAAAAATCCGTTGTCAATTCATTGTACAAAATAAAGACTAAGGCATTTAAAGAAAAGACTATATTTTAAAAAAAAATCAATATATCTTCCACACAGTTTGCATTGTAGACTAACTTAACATGCCATGACAAAGAGCACAACGAGTATGTGACCTGTCGACAAAAGTTGCTCAATTGTCAATGACACCTGATCTTACCTCAGTTTTCAGAAGTCTTTGTTTGCTCTTGTCACACTTTCTATTGTTTACTTGAATTTTTATCATGATAACAGTTCCTTATCCTTTAAAAAATCTTATCATGATGAAAAATCAATGATATGTTTTTCATACTAGTCTTTGATACAAAACTGTTTTAGGCGGAGTCTCAAACAGAGTGGATCACCGTCTACAAAATCGCTCCACAGGAAGGAGGTCGACTGGACTACACGCTTAATGTTATAGATACACCTGGGTTTGGAGACACCCGAGGAATTCACAGAGACAAAGCTATTGTTGATCAAATAAGGCATTTATTTTCAGCTGAAGGCAAGCAAGGTGTAACATTCATAGACGCCGTATGTTTTATTGTCAAAGCCCCTGATGCACGCCTCACAGCTACCCAGACCTATATTTTTCATTCGATCATGTCACTATTTGGAAAAGATATTGAGTCAAATATTTGTACACTGATAACCTTTGCTGATGGAGCAGAACCTCCCGTACTTTCTTGTCTGAAAGCAGCAAACCTTCCTTATGGGTCATGGTTTCCGTTCAATAATTCTGCATTATTTGCCAGCAATAAGAGTTTGCAGAACACCTCTCTTTCACCTATGTTCTGGGACATGGGTTGTAAAAGTTTTCACAATTTCTTCAAGAAAATGGTCAAATTTACCACGAAAAGCCTAATGCAAACCAAAGATGTTCTTAAACAAAGAGAACATCTTCATTCCGTTTTAACAAACATTCAACCCCAGGTAAATGCAGGTCTAATGAAGATCAATGAATTGCAAAATACATTATACCTTTTCAAAAAACATCAGAATGATATTGAAAATAACAAAGATTTTACATGTGAAATAGATTTTACAAAACAAATTCAGATCGAATTACCGATAGGGCAACATGTAACAAATTGTTTGAATTGCAATATTTCATGTCATGACGACTGTAAATTTGCTGATGATAATGATAAAAGTCGCTGCTCAGCAATGGATTCAGAGGGTAATTGTAAAGTTTGCACTTCTAAATGCCACTGGAGCCAGCACAAAAACGCAAAATATATTTTTAAATATGTCACCGAAAAGAAAACAGAAACTTATCAAAAAAAGAAAAGACTTTATGAAAAGGCAAAAGGAATGCAAATGACAAATGAGAAGTACTTAAAAGAAATTGAAGCTGATATAGATTGTCTATATGCAACGGTAAAAAGAATGATGGACGAGATGACAAGGTGCAAAAATAGGCTGAAAGAAATTGCCTTGAGACCTGACCCTCTTTCAACGGTTGAACACATTGATCAAATGATACAAGCTGAAGAACTTAATAAAGAAGTAGGTTTTGAACAAAGAATCAAAATGCTCAATGAGTTCAAACAATTTGCCCAAACTGATCAAAGAGTCGAAAGCTTTGAACAAACTGTTCAAAAAGCAAAGGATGAGGTATCTAAAACAACTGGAAGGAATACAGAGGGAAAAAAAGGAAAAGATATTTCGAAAGGAACTGGTCATGAAACAGAACAAGGTTTATTTGAAAGATTTAAATCCATTTTCAAATAGATCTAAACACCGGAAACCACCTATGGGATTTCCAGGATGTATGTTATGCCTTGTTTACAAAATTATTTAAACTTTACCGAATTTGTATGGATTTTACGATTTTTTTTTTCTTTACAACGAACTTTACTATTTTCATTCCAGTTTCTTCTTTCTCATGATTTTTCAATTTTTTGTTATGTTTTCAATTCTTGTTTGTTATCTGCATACCCCCAGAATCAAAGACTCGGGGACATTTTGCCCTGTATAACTCTTTGTCCAAAGGAGATAAATATTGTCCATAACAGTTGTTTGGTTGGAGGAGTGACTTCTATATTTCATGTTTTTTATATTTCCTTGTGGCTAGTTTTTTTTTCTTTTGAAAACTACACATTTGAACTCTTGACCTTTGAGTTTGACCTTCTTTTGCAATGATATATAAAAGCTTTAACCTGACCATTACTGAAGAGTTACAGCTAGAACTTTTATTCTTCACATATTTAATCATTGTTACAAGACCTTTCAACCGATTTTTCTTTTTGACTTTTTGAACGTCACATTTGATTTTGCCCCACTTTTAAAGAACTTAAAACTTTTGAACAGCTGCTTCTAGAGCTTTCTGGTTTCGCATGTACTGTAAAACAATTTTTTTCGAGTAATCTTTTTTTCCTCTATGCATAAGATTGAGATCAATCCGTTACGATTAATTTTCGCGACAGAGGAAACAGTCTCTTTAAATAAAAAGTTAAATTAATGGCTCGCTAAGATTAATATATGCGACTAAAAATAGGTCGCGAAACTCGTAAATATTTCTTGCAAGGGAATAAAAGTTGGCTTACAGTATATCATTGTGATATGGCATTTCATGGATTTTTTTTTTATTTTGACTTTGACCTTTCAGTTTAACGTTAACTTTAACCTTCGACATAACTTTTTAAGAGTTAGTAACAAGGTTTTGATAATTCACAGGTGTATTTCCTTCGAGGGGACTTCTTTTAGATACCAACAATTTTGACCTTGATTTAGGAGTTTGACCTACTTTTGGAAAATTTTAATTTCCCCTGAGTATCTTTATTTGAATCTTTACCCTGAAAGTTGACCCCACATTTAGGACAATTTAAACCATTGCCATAACTTCGAAAGCTACCAAAGTGGGGCATCAGTGTTTCAGAGACACATCTTGTTTTCTTTCTTTATGTTTTCATGAATGTATACTAGTATATGGCATATATTTAAACTTTTTTACATAAATACTGAATAAGCAGGTATGCTATCCCTTGTCATGTATGTTGTCCATTCATTTCTTTTGTTTTATTTCAATTATGATTTTAACAAAAATCCAGATAAAAGTCCTGTTTTTTCTATTAAAATAAAAAAGGATACAACAGCTATATATTTTCAGAGTATGAGGAAATTGACGTCATAAGGCATTGACTAGCCATTTTAGATAGATACTCAGTCACTAAAAATCTAAGTAATATTGAATGCTTTGTTAAATTAAACTATGAAGTTTCAGTTTTTCAGAAATTTACATGGCCAAATAAGGCAAAAGTGAACTTTTGTTTTTTATAGAATAAAAATGGAAATATTGCAACTTTTGACATGCCATACATTTATGTATTTTGGAAATATTTATTCAGTACAAAAATATTTAAACGATAAAAAATATCTTATGCTTGGTTTATTGATGGGGCAATGCTTCATTGTCATTTACTTTAAATTATTTACGATAGTCATTTTTGGGGTAATATGTCTTTTTAATAACTATATATTCCTGCCTCCAGATCAGGTACATAGACTAAACACACGTTTTTTTTGTTTTTTTTTTTTTTGCTTTGTTTTCTTGTTTGTTGGACAAGTATTTTCACAATTTTTGTAAGTATATGCGCCTATATGAATGTACATGTATATATGTTCGAGGGTTTTTCAAAAAGTTCATTGACTTGCCCCATAAAATGCAAACCGCTTTAGGTACATCAATGAATATAAGAATATTTAGTAAGCCTTATCTGTTCCATCAATAAGATAATTCACAATTCATTAGACAAGTTTTAATTTCCAATAAATTAGCAATTTTTTTGTAGGTAATTGTATGTCCAGGCTTTGCAACCCGAACACGACGATTTTTCCACCTGAGTGTAAATGAGAAAACAAACTATTTTGATAAGAGCATTTTGTATCCAAAAATCCCATTTTTCAGGCCTGTGATGAGACACAATTGTACTGTACAATAAGTTAGTTTTGTCTCATTTTGTGAGTTCTATGAAATAATATCGTGCATTTCGTGGTGTCTAAATAATTATGGGCTTGCAAATGACATCAAAAATGGGGACGGAGTTCCTTTTTACAACATTATATAAAGTTTAACACCCACCTGACAAAAAATGGTATTGAACCAGGAACAAATTAAGCCCGCTAGAGAGAAATGAAATGCAACAAGAGTACTTTTTATTGTACAAAAAGAGATTCAGATTGATAAGAGGTCAATAGTAAATTTCAATCTGTTGTCAAGGTGTTAAAAATCAATCACGTCAAAAAATGAATTGATCATGGGTGATAGATATTGAACTCAAACACGCAACTGATGCTACCAAAATCGAAGAAGGATTTTCCCTATATATACAGATTCATTTTCAATTTTCATTTTACTTAACTTCAGGAAATCAAATCAAGATAAATTTATTGAGACTAGGGAAAGGAAGCAGACACTGAGAAATAATAATCTTGTCGGACGTATGAAACTAAGCGACTATGGATGATCTTTTTAATTAGGTCTCAGGTGACCTATTGCTATCTGTTTTCGTCACTCGTCTTATATCGTCCGTCATGTGTTAAAATTTGAAGATTTTCAGCTTCTTCTCTTCAACCGCTGAACCAATTTCAAACAATTTTGGCACAAAATTGGTAAAGGGAAACGAATAATGTAAATTTCATTATCCCTGACCCCCTGAGGCCCGAGAGTTTGGGCTAAAACCACTCAAATTAATGCAATTTTTAAGAATCTTCCTCTTTACTCCTAGATATCAAAAAGTCAAACTAGTGGCATGATTGTAGTCAGCATTGAGTCTCTATCAAACTAGTGAAACTCATGGCCCCAGGGTCAGGGGTTAAAGTGCTAGGGTGGGTCTAAAAAGATTATATTGTGAAAATGCATTATTTCCTTGAAAATCCTCTTCTCTGCTCCTAGCCATAAATAAACTAACCCCAAAACAAGGTTATGTTGAATAAGGTTGCCTTTTCTAAAATTGTCAGTTTCATGGTCCCAGGGTCAGGCGTTCTGGTGTTTGGGCGGGGCTCTATTGATTAGATTTATTGATTTCTATATTGTTTAACGTCCCTCTCGAGAATTTTTCACTCATATGAAGACGTCACCGTTTACCAGTGAAGGGCTTCAAATTTAGACCTATACTCGACACTCAGGGTCATTGAGCAGTGTGGGTTTATCGTGCCAGCGCCTACCGTGACACGGGACCTACGTTTTTAAGGTCATATCCGAAAGACTCGTGACTCTCACTTCTGATACCGAGCGCTTGGCGGAGGAACAGTCACTACCTATTTTTACGTCCTAGGTTAGACGCAGCGCCGGGAACGAGAATCAAACCCGGGCCTCCAGATCACGAAGCGAACGCTCTACCACTAGGCTACCGATTATATGTTAGTGGAATTTCATAGATTCTCTGAATTTTTTTCTCTGCTCCTGAGCATTAAAAAACCAACCAAGTACACATTTTTGATGAGTAAGAATTCTCTTCCAAAATTGTAAATTTCATGGTCCCAGGGTAAGGGTTTCTGTTGTTATGGCGGGACTATATTGATTTAATAGTGACATAGTATAAATTCTCTGAAAATCTTGGTCTCTCCTGCTGAGTATTAAATAAACTAACCAAGTACAAAGTTATGATGAGCAAAAATGTCTCTTCCAAAATTTTGAATTCTTTGAACATCGTTTTCATGCCAATGATCTAAGTATATATTGCTGATGTAAGATGCCTCTCCTAAAATAGTTAATTTTAAGGACTCTGGGTCAGGGGTAATGGGGAATGGGGGTACTTAGTCTGAAAATTAATCATCAGTGCTTTGAAATCTGCTTTTTGGTATTAATCAACCATTTATGATGAAATAACACTTATGATAAAATTTCCAAAGTTTTGATATATGTGGCCCTAAGGTCAGTGGTTCCTGTAGGGGGGGGGGGGGGGTGCACAACTGGTGGTTATAGAGTGGAAATGCATTTTCACCTTGTTACTCTGATCTTCTACACTTGAGTAAGCAAGTGTATACTTTTGATAAACATTGGTGCCTCTTACAAAATTGAATTTGATTAATTTTGGTCTAAAAGCAGAAACCAAATTCAACTCTTGGAAAGGTGTTACATGATACTCAGGTGACCTATAAGGCATTTTGATCTCTTGTTCTATAACTGTTTTCAATTCGGCAAATTATCAATGCATAAAGTTTACATATTCAACACTTCTTAAACGCCAGTAAAATATCAAACGGTTCAAACTGTATTTATTCTCTGAACTGCCAAGATATGACGTCACAATAGAATATGACGTCAAGTATCTGCATAATTCAGCTGACATTACAGGGAAAGTGTCGTTATTCTTACACTCTTTTCATATGGTGTATTGCATTGTTTTTTTTTTCCCTATATTTTTGTTTAATTCAAGTGTAGGGATTGTTTTTATGATCCAGTGTGCTGCTATTGCTGTTGAACATTTGAAATTTAAATATCCTAATTCATTTTGTTTGCCCAGTGTGCACATATTGAAAGAATAAGGAAAATGAAATGTTAATGATGATAATAAAAACGTCCGTAGACAAAGTTAAAATTTTTAAATGGTGTTTATATTTGACTGGTACGGGGGATAAACAAGGTTAAGTTGAAGATTCTCCGTGTGAATCTATCAGATAAGTATGTCCTTTAACTGAATTTTGATGAGAATCTGTGTATTGTTTATCCATCTTTTGGATAAATTGCGAGAAATTGCGCATAGTATACTGATTAGTTGAATTTAGCAAAAATTATTTTCTTAAAAATTCAAACCAAACTTGCTCCACATCATATATATACCAGAGATCATGATGAATTGATTAATATTACACAGACACTTGATTTTCTCATTTCTACTTGTGCCAATTCGATTTTATGCAACATTTAAGGATATCATAATTGTCCGTTACGTGATCAACAAAGTCATGTGACGTCACAAAAATGCTTTATTATAAAACCTTATTTATCAATTTCTTTTCACAAGTTGACTGCAAATTCAAACAAGGATTACATATTGCAATTAAAATATAGCTTAAAATAAAATGTATATATTTTATACATTTTAAGCCTTTGGACAGCCTTGCATGTATCAGAACTGCCAACTTTTGATTTCTAAATTTTCTTATAAATTTTGTAAACACAGAAAAGAAGGAATTGATTTTATCGCATTAGTCCAAGGACTTTTTGATAAACCCTCTTATATTTATAATTTTTGTATATATCATTTTGTATATTCCATAGGAATATTAATATTAATAACTTTTTTTCCTTCTTAACAATCAAAGACTCGTTTAATAAATTTCTTAGATAGTTTTTATTTGTGTGTGTTTTTTTTTATCTTATAAATAGAAATCATTTGAATCAGAACTGAGAGAGTTCAAGATAACGAGGATTGGTCGAATAAAAATATCCCCTAATGACAAAAAATTCTGTCAATAGATACGGTAAAATTACAGAAGCCCGGAAAATACAGAGATGAATAAGGTGCTTCAGGGAGTAGGTATTGCATTACGTATCGAATAAGTGGGGAGACATCAATACCACTGTTAGGTGATAGTAGAAAATTACTACAAAAATATGAAGTTTTACGCACATTTGTCTGACAGCCAACAACGACCTCCGCTGAAATCTTGCCAGGTTGTTTGAGACATGTATGTGGAACAACTCCTATGGAAATAGTTGGGTGTAAACCGGAGAGAGGGATTGGTATCCTCAAATCCTATTTCTCGAATAACTTTTCCGACATATTTCATACAAAAGGACACCAAATCAAACTACTGATATATTTCCCTATCAAAAACGTCATTTGTGCAATGTTAGTTCGCATAATTTCTGGTTAATTAGTTATTTTAAAATTCCCTGGCAAGCATTCAAAGTGACATGGTAAATTATGCCGATCACTTAATGATTTTTTAGTCTACAAGACTTGAGTTCATAGAGCCTACTTATTGCACTGTCTCTAAACTTGATAAAGATTTTTTTTTGCTTATTAAACCGAAATTGTCCTTTTGAAATTTAGTTTAAAATTTAGATTTTTATGGACCGTGTTTAGTCAGAGGTATGTGAGCGTTTCCTTCAGAATTTTTGACGTTATTATGTCTTCATGGCCGCACTGATATTTACTCTGCCAAAAATAAAATATGCAGAAGGATATGGAGAAAACGAACAGTATCCAATCTCATAGTCCATAGAAGAGCAACACACACCTCCGAAACATCGGAGGTGGGATCAGGTGCCATGGGGGAGTATGCATCCCTGCTGACCGTTCTAACCCCCCCCCCTCTTGTGTTCCTTGTAATGATCTTGAAATAACAGGAATATCCTTCGTCAAAGCAGTGTTTGAATAATGGACTAACAATAAGTATGAATAACGTCAGTCTGCATTTGACTCAATGATAAACAGTATTTGCCGACAACGTCAATGTATCGACCATAGATTTTACAAAATGAAGAGATCAACACAGAATATTTTAACACAAAAATGTTAAAATACACTTTTTTGAATGGTTTGTATAAACAATGGTCTAACAATTAGTATGGAAAAGGTCAGTCAACATTTGTCTGACAAGGTCATCGAATCTACCATAGAACTTACAAAGTGATTATATTCTTGTTTGACGTCTGTTCGTTAATTGTCTAATGTCAATTTCGAGAATTTCTCATTAATATTGAGATAGTACCATACGCCGTTGGAAGACTGCAAACTTGTGCCTTTACTCGAAACTCGGGGCCATTAAAATTTTTATTGTCAAAACTTACTTCGACATGGGGACTCGATTGTGATTGTGGGTAATTGGTCAGTTTGTGCACTGTTATGAAAATGAATACATTTCTGTATGTTTCTACCACAGACTGGACTCAAATATTTTTACAAATTATAATAACTGAATACTAGTATTAAAATATACAAGTAAATTCATGCATAAAAATTCTAATAGTATTAGATGCACAGTTCGTTTTTTACATTCTAAAATTAAAAATTACATTTTGAATACAGGTGATGCATCATGTGTCTAACTTCAGTTTATATTTAATGCAGCCAACATTTACTTTAGGAACTGATCAAGTTTAAAATGCTATCTTGTTTAGTTTGATTTTTATCAGACTATAATTTTTCAAAATAATCGCTACTATCGTCTCCATCAATTAAATGCATGCCTTTTCACGCATATCGAAGCTGTTTGATGACCAAGACTCATTTCCATAGTTTACTTTATATATTTCCTGGCGACAATTGATGTTAACATCAATGTTCTCTTGTCGTTTAATTCGTGGTTACTATTTTTTTTTTCCATACACACGAATTTTATTTCGTTCCCATCAACTTTTATTTAGCACCAAAGAATGTTATTTCGTACACACCGCGTTTTAATTAGGTACCAACGAATTTGTATTTTGTACCCACAAATTTTATTTTTTGTCCACAAATCTTGACATCATTCCCAAATTTTAAATTTTGGCCAACTAATTTTATTTCGTTTCCATGATTTTAATTTTGATTTTGTGATTTTTTTTCTTGTTCAAACGAATCTTAATTTTGTGGCCACGAATTTTATTTTGTTCTCACAATTTTTTGTTCCCACGAATTTGATTTTTTGACCACGAATTAATTAAAAAAGTATACCCTGTCCGATACCATACACTGTACAAAAGTAAAGACGCACCTTGTGTCGATTTTATGAATTATGAATTATTTTCATTACTTGTCTGATAAAATCGATTTGTTGAAAAATTATTTATACTTACAAATGATTACACCTATTACAGCTATAGAAAAATGATAAAATTAAAAAAACGTTCATTTTTTTCGAACACAAATAAGGTTAGAATAAAGTACATGTATTGGGTTCAGATTCACTTTTTGGCCGCGTGGCTGGGTGCCTAGTATGTCCGCTATAGAGTCGGAGAAAAATGAAGGGTTCGTATTCCAGGTAGGAGGTGGAGACCAGTTCTTCAAATCGAGGCCCCAAGGCGCAGTAGGTATTGGATTTCATCAATCACACATGGTATATGCAAGTTGAATGCTATTAAACTTCCAATTGTTGTTTATTTACATGAAATCTCCCTACGTTTCACTTTCACCCAGCTAAAAACGATCATTAGTTCTTACGTCATGCGTATGGAATTAAATTTCCGTGACAAATACATGGCTATGTATACCACTCAGAAGCGACAGGAATTTGTCGATATTCAGTTCCTTTTCATGTTTCAATTCATTTCTGCGACCTCAAATCAATTTTAACGAGAGGCAAATTTAGTAAATCGTCCTTAAAAATAGGTATTTTAACTTCAACAAGAAGTAATTTTAGTGATATTAAAAAGCTCACTAAAGAAGCCATTACAATTGAAAGGCAATTAATTTTAGCGATATTCAATTTTAGATATGTCAGCAACTTCGCTTGTATTGCCAAGATTAAATCCTCCCTAAAAAATATGTTCATACTGTTTAAATCTTAAGAAATGGTTATATCTCTTATATTTCAAGTGCATGAAATATAGTTTACTCTGACGTCATATTGCACACGCTAGTTGAATATTTAGTTGCAGTCATCACTTACCCGCGTAGATGAAAAATTAATCTCAGTGAAACTAGATCAATCTGTGGAAAAAAAAGCATGAAAACTGATTTTAACATGATATCTAAATATAAATATTTATCATTTAGACTAAAGCTGAAACAGAGTGGATCACCGTATATAAAATTGTGCCACAAGAAGGAAGTCGACTTGACTTTACACTCAATATCATAGACATACCTGGGTTTGGAGATGCACGTGGAATCCAGAGAGCCGAGCCTCTAGTAGACCAGATAAGACACTTCTTTTCAGCTGAAGGTGAACAAGGTGTAGCATTCATAGATGCTGTGTGTTTTATTGTTAAAGCCCCAGAAACACGTTTGACAGCAACACAGACGTATATTTTTCATTCAATAATGTCTCTATTTGGAAAAGATATTGAATCAAATATTTGTACACTGATAACATTTGCCGATGGTGCAGAGCCTCCAGTGATCTCTTCTCTAAAGGCAATCAATCTCCCTTTAGGACCTTGGATTGCTTTTAATAATTCTGCGTTATTTGCCAGCAATAAGAATTTGCTGAATAATTCTGTTTTTCCCATGTTTTGGCACATGGGATTTAAAGGTTTAACTACTTTTTTTGAAAAAATGAAATCATTTACTACAAAGAGCCTTATGCAAACAAAAGACGTTCTGAAAGTAACGGACAATCTGCAGTCAGTTTTAACACATCTACAACACCACGTTAACGCAGGTTTATCAAAACTTAATGAATTAAAAAGTACATTATCGCTTTTAAAAAAGCATCAGAATGATATGGAGATATTTACATATGAAGCAGAAATCACAAAACAAGTTGAAAGGAATGAAATACCCATAGGCCAACATGTTACTAACTGTCTCATTTGCAACATTTCTTGCCATGATAATTGTGAATTGGCCGATGAGGATCAAAAGAACCGTTGCTCTGCGATGGATTCTGCGGGTAATTGTAAGGTTTGTGGCTGTCACTGGAAACGGCACAGAAATGGGAAATATGTTTATAAGAATGTCACCGATAAAAAAATGCAGACTTATCAAGAAAAGGAAAGTCTTTACGAGAAGGCAAAGTTGGAGAAAATAAGGCTTGAAAGATATCTTAAGGAACTTGAAGCTGAAGTAGATTGTCTTTTTAATACAATAAGCAAAATGATAGACGAAATGTCAATATGCAAAAAAAGGTTGGAGGAAATTGCTTTGAGGCCTAATCCTCTTTCAATTGTTGAACATATTGAGCATATGATAAAAGCTGAAGAGATAAATAAACGAGTAGGGTATAAAATAAGAATAAAGATGCTTAATGATTTGAAACAATTTGCCCAAATTGATAAGAGTGTCGAAAAGTTTGAAAAGACATTACAATTAGTTAAAGACGACTTATTTGAAACAACTAGGTGGAAAACTGGGAGGAAAACACAACATAAAGAAATTGTGCAAGAAGTGAGCATATCCAAATCCTTTTGTTTCATTTAAAAGCAATAATCATTGTTTTTAATTAAAGTATCCACTTAAAATTTAGTACTAAGTTTGTTAGTTAAATTCGGGAGAAGGGGACTTTTCGAATGATTTATGCTTAAAAATTTCAGTTTCAACATTTGGATATCTTCCGTATTTATTTCTTTTCTTACCCCTGTTGAAAAGTGGAAGGATATACAATGTAAAGTGATCAGGACTTCCCTCCGTCCATCGGTCCTTTCTCGTGTCTGTACATCCAACCGTCTCTCTGTACGTCCGTTCGTCAGTTTAGTATTGGGATACCCAATTCATATTCCAAACACCCCCTATACTTCTGAATGAAATTTAATGAAACCTTCACATACTCTTTATTATACCACCCGCTTGAAAAGTAGGAGGGTATACTTATACTCCCAACTTGAAAAATGGGATGGTATATAGTAATCGGGATGTCCGACAATTCGTCTAGACAGATCTGTCTGTACGTCCATCTGCTTCGCTTTGGGATACCAATCTCTTATCTGCCACTCCTCTTATTTCAATCAATGAAATTTGATGAGACCTTTATAGAATATTTATAACACATTGCCATTGTTCACCTTCCTATTCTACTTTTCAATTTTAGGTTTCCCAGAGCAAAATATATACACTTTCATTATATTCATATAGGTGACGGGGTTATCATTTAATGAGTTCATTGCTCGACGTACTAGTATCTCTATTATTTTTATACCTCATTATAATTATTCTACACAAAGCGTTATCTGACTTGTTCTAGATTAACACATGATCGGGCCATAAAACTTCATATTCCCCAGTCGTTGGCATGTTTTTCGTCATATTCCACCTCTTCGGACACCCAGTGTATTTTTCCCGCAATAAAGTTATCGATCGTTCGTTTACAGAAAACTCCCGAGAGTAGTCAATGTCGTAATAGACTGGTTAACGTCACACAACTGCTGATTAGAAATCTGTCAAAAGGTTTCAGGAACATTTACGTTAAAAATGAAAGTGAATTTAAGAGCGTTGCCGAATTCAAAAGATTGATTATATTTCAAAGTTTTTGTATCTTTCGGTATAATATAAACAATTCATTGCATGAGTTTCGGCAAAGCCCTCGGGGAATATGATTTTTTCTTGGCTGAATAAGTATTTATATTTCCCTCACTATTATGCAATAAATGTATAATATTGTACCATTGTATACTTTTTTCAGGACGTTTTGATCTGATTTTTTTTTTATATCTGTCAAAGCAAGTCTCCGCCAAATTAATCTTATAGGAGGAAGGGGTATAATTAAGTGCACTCGTTGCTCATAGTTCCTTTTTTGATAATAACGCGCCAGGTAAAAACTTTTGAAATTGAAGTTTGATTTCTTAAATCTTCATATTTCATACAAGGAGTTAGGATTGGGTATTAATGCATTTCCTTACCCTCTGGCTTATTTTACCGTAATCTTAAAAGGTGCTTAATCACAGATTTGGAGTTAATATTTTCTCAGTTTTGTTTGCATAATATCACTACTATAAATTGCAATACCATTCAAACACAAATATAATTAAAAACATGTCATTGTTTTATTTGGAAAGTATTGGAAATACGAATTCATGGACCCGATTGATTAACACATCCTTGCACCTCCACAACTATTAACTTTAAACCCAAATATCTAATATTTAAAAAAAAGATTTTTCTAAAAGAAAAAAATTGTTCTGTACTAATGCAAAATATAACATCTATAAGACTTTGTATAATCCAGAAGATTTCAAGTAGAAATTTGCGAAAGCTAATCCCCTTAATATTTTAGTAACCCTGTGCTAAGTATTGTGAACAGAGTTTAACAAATTAAATTTACCCATAAAACTTAAACTGTTTTGAAAGTAAGGAACGAGCTCTCTGATTGTATATGTTAATGTTTTCGATTCACCGGGTGTGTTCAATTGTTAAAGGCTGCACACGCCACGAGCACACGAGCACGGACTCACAACATAATGAGTGGGTCTTGCTTTTGAACATTTCTTCATTATAATTTCTTAATACTTTTCATCAATATACAACAAAATTGCCACTTAACATTTTTGTAAGTACCAAGATACATGTGTCAATCATACACGTCCAGAAATTTGAAGTTTCAATAAATTCGAAAAGTTTTTTTTTATTTTAGTAAGACAACATATAAGTCATTGAATTAAACACAAAATTGAGAAGATTTTAACCCTAAATCTGTGTCCAAGTAGCTTTAATATATAAAATAATTGCAAACCATTTCCATTTACCTTTAAAGAATTATGAGAATTCCTGTCGTTTGTTCTCGGGGAAAAAATCAATATCAATGTATACCGGAATTTTGTAAATCATTTTCAATAACAAAAAGGGGATTGAAAAAACTTGCTAGCTTTATTATAGAATTTCACAATCTGCTTTGAAAGCCTAATCAAATTATAAAATCAAATTGTGAAATGGAAAATTGTTGAAGTTATATTTCAATTGAAGAAAACAGGTCTGTTGTGCGGTGAGGGGGGCACTTTTTTCTGAGTATAGTATTTGATACAGTTAGTATCCCTTCAAATGCTGGATGCCTGCTCCTTTTGTTTCGCCCTAGTTCGGGCACTGGGAATTTCCAGAATTTAGACATTTTTTTATTTGCTTGTAAGATTATTTCGGAAAGTTGCCTCCAAAAGCAAAGATGGAAGATTGTCAAAACTTATTACATAATTTGGTTTTGATGAAATATTAAACTGTTTGAATATACATGCAGTACATGTGGAATACACTTACTGAATTATATATGTAATGAATATTTCTGAACACTCGTGTAATTTTTTTTCTTTTACATATTTTTATATTATATTTTAAATATAGTGACTCTTGTTTGAAGACATTTTTTTGTAGATTTAAATTCCTATTTAATTTAGAGATATGAACACATGTGTTGTTGTATTCTTTTTTCTTGTAAAAACTTTTTGCTTTACGTATTTGTACATAAATTTCTTTGTTTGAAATATTAACATTAACTCGTATTGTCCTATAATTGAATACATTCTTAAATGTATGTCAATCATCTTAATGGGTGTTTTTATTATATTAAATAAATAATCATGTTTAAATTGTCTTATGCACGATTGTCACTTTTGTCCGAAAAAATGAATATGTGGTAATCAGATAGACTTATTTTTCCCTTGGTTAGATTGCAACACCTGTGAAGATTTCAGTTGATATAGGTTGGCATTTAATAACCCTTACTGTTTCTTTTGATAATTGGTACAACGGCATTGACTGGAAGTGATATTTGAAGACCTTACAGATTTGGTGAAGATCAAGCCAATGTTTGCAGCATTGGGAAAAGTTTACTGTGAAGTACCAGAAAATGAAATAATTTGCAACTTTAAACTGTATTTACATAATAAACAACAATAAAACTTATCAATGTATTTAAAAAGTTGCTAGTTTAATCCCATACAACTGGTTATAAAGAAACCCCTGTCTCGATGAACCTGCCAATCATGACGACATTTTGATCAAATGGCGTATTTTATTTGCTGTGAGAGGCTTATTGAGGATTTTCTTAACAATGAAAAATGCGTACTATTATAAAACAGAATATTATTTACAGGTTTTAAATAGGCTATTAATACCAACGTATATCCATTGTTTAGTATGATAACATGTATTCAATAACTATCGATATAATCGATATAATGTATATATTTCAATAATTTTGTCGAGTTTTATGTTCAGGTTAGGTTTAGTTTACATCGAGGTGCCCCATAAAATCATTATTCGCAAGTGCATACACTAAATAAATCTAAACCATTTTTGGTATATAAATAAAGGATATGTTTCTTTCCTTGAAAAGTGCTTCTGCTTTCTTTAAATCGAGAGCGTGGATGTAAACAAAATATTTGGTAAAAGTCAAACATATTTAGACATTGCCCTATTTACTTGAAATTTCTGGGAGTTGAACTATGTTCAATCTCCCATGGGCATCACGTATTTAACATGCGCAGTAATTTGTGTTGATTATATAGAGCCGAAAGCGAGGTTACTGTGTCGGCTGATTTACTCCTATGATATTCAACAGAAAACATGCATAAACATCCGCCACAAATAGTTCCTGTCATTTTCTCCTAAATTGATCTAATTTTCATAATATAAGTAAATGTAATGATAAAGTAATCTTATTTTGAATATTACATTTCGTTCAAAGTGAACTAAATCATAAAGAACCTCGAAAGTTTTTCGAAATGGAACTCATTTTTAGTGTAGCGTCATACAATGAAAGAGATACGAACGACAACTCTGACGGCAATAGGTAAATCTAGTCTTCTCGACGCCCGACGGTCCCAGATTTTTAGCAATTTATTTTTTACCGGTGCACAGAATTTATTCAAACTTTTCATGAACAATTTCTTCGTTTAAATGAATGCATTAATGCATAAAAACTTTAGAAAACATGAGGATTTATTACTAAATCAGCAGTATCACCTGCCAAAAGCGATAAAACGAGTACTCTGTCATAAATGTTAAAACCAAAAGTGGACACCGATGTTTTCGTAAAATCGCCATTAAAAACAACAAAATGAAACATATTTTTTTTAATAAAAGGAAAACCTCATTTGCATACAAGATTATTTGTACGCACAAAAACTCTCACCACTGTTTTTTTTTTATATGTTTGGTCAATATATATTAGTTTTTATTAAAAACTTGGTATTGCATTTTTCTTCACAATATTAAAAAAGATTAAGTTCTGACGTACTCCATGTATAATGTTTGTGTAATTGAAATACATTTATATTCACAGAGAAGTTTTATACAACAAACCTGCTAGTTCTTAAAAGGATGCTGTGTTAAAATCCACATTTTATCAACATTGGTATTATTCCTGCGAAATTGAAATTTTCATATCACATAGTAAAGGTGAAAAGGAAAAATATATAACAAATTTGTAACTGTGAGCAGTGAATTATTTAAATTATCAACTGCCTCTAATATGAATATAATGACAGTGTCCATGTTTTGCAATTGGAAACCCAAAATATGTGTAGGATGAAAAAGTAACAGAAGAATCACAACGGCAATATGTAATAAAGATTCTATGAAAATTTCGTTAAGTGATGTAAGAGGAGTTGCGGATAAGAGATGGGTATACCTAAAGCGTTACAAACAGATGGACGGAAATCCCGATTAATCCCTCCTGTTTTTCAAGCAGGGGGTATAAAAAAAAAAAGGACTAATGTTGGCAGGCAAGCATTATGGCCCATGCATTTTTTTGCTATTCAATGTCTCTGAATGTCTTTCTCAAGACTATTGCAGCTCAAAAAATCTGAAACGGTTGTCTGTATTTGAAATGATAATAATGTTCACTCACTTAACCTCCCGATCAAAGATTTTATTTTAAACCATGTTCAACTCCCACGAGTGCTTTCAGTACTTTGATTACTATAAAACACGAATTCTATTCAAAGCTGCAACACTTTCAAGAAAGTACAAGGTAAACAGAGACAGTTAAAAGCTTGAATTTTTAATTTCAACTAGTGTATGCCCTTGCGATATTGATTTCTTTTAATGACCTACATTCAGTACACGTACAATTCATTCAACACGTGACTATTCATTGATGTGACCAAACTACATACAGTACAGAGTAGGTTATACAATGCTATTTCCATAAGTATTAAAGTTCTGTGATAATAAAACAGCCGAATAACAATAAATCCAGTTTAAAAACAATATCTGTTCTTGCACTTCTATTTTCCGCTGATTTCTCATAGTAAGCCTTAACAGTGCTGTGGTGATGAGTTCAGGTAAAAAGAAATGTAAATGCAGGTAGATTTATTTGTTTTCTTTGATTTATTTTGGTTAAAGGTTGTTGAGACTTATTTTTTGCACTGAATGACTGATTATAAGAGAGTAGCTCTTGGTTGGTAAGGTAAGACTTTGGAACAACTCAAATTTCAAACAGAACAATTTTATTTTGTCTGCTTTATCTCTGATTGACAACAATCAGATTTGACATTTAGATTTAAATCTTATCGAGGAGGTTTATTTTCACAGCAAAACATTATCCCTAGAAGGATGGTAAATGACCTCCTTGCCAAGTTTTAAAAATAATATCAATCTTTCTAAACCTAAAGTCGTTGTCATTTAGTAAAAATATTGATGAAATTTTCAAATGATCTCACGAGTAAAATATGTACAAGCCCTGTCATTGTGACATTGGAATATTTGAAAGTTTAAAATGTGAAAATAATTAAGGCTGCTAAGGGAAAATGCAAGCATAAAGATTATTATATTCTGCTTCTGTAAACAAAGATTAAGCAGTTCGATTGACTGATTGATTGATTGTATATTGTTTAACGTCCCTCTCGAGAATTTTTCACTCATATTGAGACGTCATGGTATCCTGTGAAGGGCTTCAAATTTTGACCTTTTCTCGGCACCCAGGGCCATTGAGCAGTGAGGGATCTTTATCGTGCTAATGGTGGTCTAAATGCTACCATTAGGGACCTGTAAGCCGTCATTAAGCTGCTATTAAGCTACATTTAAGCACGGATTAAGGACTATGATATGGCTTAATGGTTACTTAATGGTGGTGTAATGTAAATGTTACTAAAAGGTGCTTAATGGAGACTTAAAGACAACCATTAATCCATCATTAAGGACCTATATGCCACCATTAAATCGGACTTAAAGAGAGTGTTTCATCTTGTTAATCTACACTCACTAAGGACACTTGCATATTTCTTTGACTACCTGTTGCTTTATGGCCCTTTACATTTGAACTTACATTTTAGCACTGTCCTACCCCACGGGATCAAGATTTGAAAAAAAAAACTTTAATCTACACTAAATGAAAATAAATTTATATGAATATGATTAATCATGGTGTTGTCATTCTTGAAAAGAAGATATTTAAAGAATTTTTCAACATTTTTCTCTGTAAAACTTGGATTCCATGTTGTGGTCCTGTCCTACCCACGGGGGTCATGATTTGAACAAACTTGAATCTACACAAACTAAGGATGCTTCCATATAAATATTGCTAATCATGGCTGTGCTGTTTTTGCGAAGAAGATTTTCCAGAATTTCCCTGTAAATTTTTACTATGTAAAACTCTGATTCGCTATTGAAGCCTCGCCCTAACCGTGGGATTATGATGAGCTGAATCAACACTACCTGAGGATGCTTCCATGTAAATATGTTTATTCATGCCTTTGCTATTCATGAGAAAAAGATTTTACAAGAATTTCCCTATATATTTTTATTTTAAACTTCCATTCACCATTTTTGCCCTGCCCTACCCCCGGAGGTCATGATTTGCACATACTTGAATATACACTACCTGAGGATGCTTCTCTATAAATTCAAGTTTCCCGACACAGTAGTTCTTGAGAAGAAGATCTTTAAAACATACCATTAAATTTCCACTATTTCTAAAAAATATCCCCTTGAATAAGGGTGTGACCCTTTGGTTGAACAAACTTATATCCCCCTTTACCTAAGGATTCTTTGTAGCAAGTTTGGTTGAAATTAGTCCAGTGGTTCTTGAGAAGAAACTGAAAATGTAAAAAGTTTACAACGACGACACAAACGACAACGACGACAGACGACGGACAAATTTTAATTAGAAAAGCTTACATGAGCTTCCAGCTCAATTGAGCTATAAATTCGAAAATATAAAAAAGAGTTATAGAAATAAGTAAAATCGAAAAAAATCAACAAATTAACAAGAAGACAAAAACCACGAACTTTCTTTAAAATTCCATTCTAAGTGGGGCAGGTACGGTACCGACCAGACCCAACCTCATTCATAAGCAGTACGTGAAGCAGTCTCCGAGACTTCTTTCGGAGTGCTCCGGGATTGCTGCTCTAGAAAGCAGACCCTGAGACTGCTTTGTTCATTAATGTGTGAAAAAGGTTTTGGTTGACACAATTGCTCTGCCCCCCTAAGTACTCTGAATTTGCAGGCTCCCTTTTGTTTGTTTACTTGCAGCAGATCTAGAGCGGAGTATTAACTTTAAAAAAGCGAGGATTTCTTAGAATTTTTGAATAAGTAGAGATTAATATAGTTAATTAATATTTTCAGGGAATGTAAATTTTCAAATATTTAATATATTTTATAATAGATTTAAAAATAGCTGTTAATGTTCATTGAAACCCTGATAAGAGAGATAACTCTTAATGACATAAACATATATTATTTCTTCATAGATTTGTCATATTGAAGTGTATATTTTGTTCAATTTTCCCAATTTAGCCTTGCAAGCTATGTCATAGTTTTTTGTTTTTTATGCTTAAAAATGCATTTCTTTTGGAAAATTTTTAAGGTACATTCAACATTTTATATGAGTGAGAGGAGGGTTTATGCACCTTAAATAAGGATTTCAATTTTTATTCCCAAAAATAATCTTCAAGTTTATGAGAGAAAAATCTACATTAAGGCTTATATAATTATTTTATTATTGTAAAATTATGTACAAAAAATTTGCATGTGAATAATCTGAATAATTTTTGGGAATTTTACAATAATTTTATATTTAGTTTTTAAATTAAAATCAAGTTATTAAATTAGTAAATTAAAAAAATCAGTTAAAGATACCGAAATTTGTGATTTACCAGTTTGTTTGTTTGTTTTTTTTTTTCTTTTCTTTTTTTTTGTTTAGTTTTTTTTTTTTTTTGGTTTTCTTTTGTTTTGTTTTTTTTTTTGTTGTCTGGCCTATTAATGTGTTTAAAATGGTACCAGCACCCGCAGTTTCAATCGCCTTTGGGCAGAAAATCAATGCATCTTATTTGGGCACAAATATCACATGATGTGATGTTACATGTACACAGCATTAAACATGCTGGTCAACACTGATCCTAATTTCAATATAGCTATGTAATGCAAAACATTTGTAAATCATATGCGTATAGATTTATTTCAGGATTATTTGATTTTGAACATAATCTTAGGTTTCCATTCATTCTAGTGAATTACAGATGTACACTCGGACATTTACAAATAAAATATGTAAAACTGAGCATGATAGAGCTTGAGAAACTAATGTAACAGGGGTCAAGTGTGTATCCTTCTTTAATAAGTACATGACACCTGCGGGTTCGTTTATATATTGGTTTATTATGGAGTCATCTGATACAAGAAAATCATAGCCCTGAAAATACAATACATATTCAATCATGATATAATAATAGTAATTTCACATTATAACAACTCATAAAACATCAATACATAGCATTTGAAGAATTAACAAGTTATTTCCCTTGAATCAGAAATACATGTAAATCTGAATTAAACATGCATATAGAAAATAGATTCTTTATGTTGACAGTATAATAAATAGAAATTATTATTAAATATCACATTTACAATTCTCAGAATAAAATAGTAAATCTGTACTGCAAAAATATATAAATTGGTACCTATTTGTGGAACAAAGCTTGACTCCTAGCTTCTCTAAGGTGCAGCAGAGTATTTATAAACAGTAAATAAATAAATCTGGACTCTGCAAAATAAATTTATCTCTCACTCCAAAAATCTCTCATTCAGTTTATTAATTTCAGAAATTAGAAAATATGAATATAAAAGGATTTGATTTTAAGTTATGTATTTTAAAAAGTAAATTGTATGATACTTACAGTTTCTTTGAAACAGTCAGTCAGATTTCATAAATTAAAGATCATTTGCAATAGCATGTAAACTCATGCATAGTCGCTGAAAAAGTGTCTTTGTCTATTGTCCAGAATTTGGAGGTAAAAGTCTTGACCAATAGGATTTCAGGAAATTGAATTCTACTCAGGTAGCTTATTACAGGTGTAGAAATAGAAAAGGAGTGGATCTAAAGTTTTAGCTGATTGTTTATTTTATTTCATTTAGGTTGTTTTATTTAGTTATTTAAAAAGTATTTTATTTGATTAATTATTTAAGTGAAAGGTTTCATTATTTAAGTTTAAATTATTTGTTTTGGTCAATATTGATTGACACACAGATTAAATGCATTTAAGGGTTTAAAATCAGTTGTGACTAATCCATAGATGTATAATTATTAAAATATACATTTCAATATCATAATATCTAAAATAGCATAAAACTATCACTATTACACTAATGATAATTAAAATGACATGTCAATAAAAATTATCGTAAGTGAAAAATAATGCTTGGCAAAATTAACAGAGATTTTCTCAAAATGCCTTAAGAGTGCCCAGATAAAGATATTGACCGTGCTCTATAATGAAAAGATCTATTGAAAGTAAAAGTAATTCTGAAAGAAAATAATCTATCTAAGTTTTTTTTTTTTTTTGTATAAAAATAAATATAGGAATCAGTATCAATGGCAGTAAATAAAGAAATTGAATTATTAAAACATCAGAAAATTGTGATTAAATATTCATATTCAGTGTTATCCATACATGTAGCCTTGAAAGCAATATTTTTTCAATAAATATTTTAATATTGTTTCTAAGCACATACTGTTCAAAAACGACCTTCAAATACATGTAAGGATTACAGACTGCTTTTTCTAGTTCCATTTTTATTAGAAATCTCATTTCTGAGTAAGCTTCGCCCATTGAATTAAAACATAGAAGCCCACTGGGACTGTTAAGACTGCTCTCTAAGACCGCTGGGACTGCTGAAACCGCTCTGGTGCTGCTATGGGACTGCTCTAGCAGTCAACATTTCCTGTTTACTTCTCTCAACTGCTGTGAACCCTATGAATTGATAAGGTTGACGGAACGTTCCACAGTCAAATTTATAATGAAATCAATTATTTATGAATGTATTTAATATGCCAGAATAGTGAAACCTTTTAAATATCACAAACCGAAATCTAGAGTAATGTACTTATATTATCATCATAATGTCGGACAAGTCGGCAAATACAGTGTAAACATTATTATAGGAAAATTTGACAAGTCAATCTGATCATCTGACAATACAACAACCGGATGTATTATTTATTAGTCAATTTGCGTTTATTGACTAAGTTTAAATGCAACATGTGTTTTGTCAGACCAAACAACCAAACCGTTTATCAAAAGCCTTTCACCGAGAGTCGACGAAACGCATTTGCCTTCGAATACAGTCAATGGACGTTATGTTATCTTTTTTGCGTAGATGTATCTTTTACTGAATTTCATGATGTAATCAGATGTTCAGTTCGGTCGAATACCACCAAATTCAAATGTGATCAAGCTCAGCCCACAATGTGACGTTACATCTACAAGTCAAATATCTTATTCAGAGGTCAAACATATTTTGATATTCCCGCTCAGTCAAATTTAGAAATGTTAGACGTTTTTCATATACACATAACAAACTTCTAAGTGATTACTCTAATAAATGTACATGTATTTATTTTAAAAGTATCTTATAGAAAGAATGGTATAACATTATAGGGTTATTGAACTTATATTAGTTAATATTGGCACGAATTTGCTATTCAAATGCACGAGCTTGCGAGTGCATCCGAACAGCCAACAATACGCAAGAGCATCTCCTCCGCTTCATTTGATCCCGTGCTTGCTCTGCTTCTATTTTGTATTCTTTCATGGACTTTTGATCTTGAATACTAATCGTTATCTACACATATTTCATTCATATTGTAAGCCTTTGTAAAAATTGCCCACGTTATAAACTAAAGTTCGATCTTTTTGATGATAACATGTATTCATGGTATATTACATTCCTGGGATTTGTAGTTCTACAAAAAGTAATGAGAAATAAGTCAGAAATGATACAGGTTCATTCAAATTCCTGTATACATACAGGAAATTGCTTCCATACATACACAGCATTGTTAAGGCTGAAAAATATAAGGGAAAACTTTACTCTAACGTCACGAAGAAATATGACTTTTATGTATAATTTATAATAGTATACCAGGAAAATGACAAAATTGCAACTTTATTAGAATAAAGAACAACAATAAAAATTATTAATGCATTTAAAAAATTGCTATAGTTTAATTTTTTTTAATTTCATACAACTGGTTTTAAACAAATTGCAGATTTCGATGAACTTCTTTAGATGACGTCATTTTGGTAAAATAACGTATTTCATGTGCTATGTGAGACAGATTGAGGATATTTTTAACAAATTAAGGAAAAGATATTTCCTTAACTTGTAAATTGTTGCTGCTTTCTTGAAATCGAGAGCGTGACTTTAAATTAAAAGCTTATTTTTTTTTCAACTAGGATATGCCCTTGCGATATAAATATTTGTTATTGACCTACATTAGATTGTCTTAAGGCTGTCCGTAAAATATCAAACTGCTTAAAGTGTTTCAACTTCTCTGAACTACCTATATATGACTTCATAATAGTATATGACGTCAAGTCATTGCATCCTTTAGCTGATATGACGGGGAAAGTTAGAATCTGTGAATCGTGTTTACATTAGACTGGCACAAGTGATAAACAAGGACATTTCGTAAATTCTGTGTGAATCTCCAAAGAGAAATATGTCCTCTAACTGAATTTTGCTAGGGAATTGTGTGTACGAGTTTATCCATTTTTGTATAAATCGCGATAAAGAATTAAAAATACCCCTTCTTATGTTGGTAAGTTGAATTTCTCGTAAAATATTTTCTCAACGAGTAACCTGTCCCATGAACTTTCTATGTTCCAGATATTACGATGAAATGATCTATGTAACAAACTTTGCACAATAGTTTTCGTATATCAGTTGTGCTGAAGGGATTTTTGTGCATGAATTAGGAATATCATAAATCTATGTCACGTGATCAACACAGTTACTTCGTTACAATTTTCAAAAGAGGTAATACATATCAAATGACTGTATTTTCGATATGGGTCCTTGAAATAGCTAACTTAGCAAAGAAACATGTCTAGTGATTATGCAAATATTTGACATAATTTATTTGCAAAGCAAAAGACTTAGGGAGGTAGATTTTAGAAGATTCTAAAACGCAGTATTTTGGGTTCCTTTGTTCAAACTGCTATTACAAAACGTTTTCGTGGATTTTTTTCCTGAAATTCTTTTTACGATGGGTTATCAAAACATTCGTAGATTGAGGCTATAGAATTAGTACTATGTAGTCTGTGCTTTCAAAATTTATAAGGAATATAAAACAACAAATAATGAAAAGAAATGTTGAAAATTTTAGCTTCATTGCCAAATCATTATAAAACTGGTGCTAATTGTAACGGGAACCGTTACAGATGTTCCGCAAACGCTCCCCCAACTTCATTTTGGTGCCTCATTCCCCCTAAGCTTCATCAAATAAACTAAACTCTATGCATCTTAAACTTAAACAACGTTTTTCGTAAAGTATACCAAGTATATAGCTAATTGTGCATTGCACGTGCGCACACTTGCATGCATATGCGGAATGACCATAGACTTGCTTCTGATGCTGGATCTGACCTTTATTTTCATTCCCAAGTAACTATAAACCCTACTTGAACCAAACTTGCATTGATGATACATCTAGCGATGGACACTATCAGACTTGCTTCGGATGCTGGATCTGACCTATATTTTCATTCCCAAGAAACTATAAGCCTTGCCTGAACCAAACTTGCATGGATGATACATCATGGGATGGACACTACCAGATTTGCTTCGGATGCTGGATCTGACCTATAATTTCATTCCAAAATAGCTATACTCCCTGCTTAAACCAAACTTGCATGGATGATGCATCTAGGGATAGACACTATAAGACTTGCTTCGGATGCTGGATCTGACCTGCATATTTATCCCCAAGTAACTATAAGCCCTACCTGAACCAAACTGATCAAATTTTATACACATACAAATTTTCATGTTGCTTTATTAATATATCCTCGGTGGGGCATTCATGTCCTATGGACATATTTCTAGTCTTTTAATGCATTGATATGTTTTAATTAACAACGATAAAACATATCAATGCATTAAAAAAATTGCTAGTTAAATCCCCTACAGTTGGTTATACATGTAAACAAAACACTGATCTCGATGAACTTGTCAATCATGACGTCTTTTTGGTAAAAATTTCGTATTTCATGTGCCATGTGTGCTGTGAGAGGCAGATATAGGAATTTTTTAACAATGAAAAAAGCGTTTCCGAATAAAACAGAATATCAATAACAGGTTTTAAATAGGCTATTAATACCAATGTATATCCCTTGTTTAGTGCGATTATTCATTATCTATCGAGAGAATGTATTTAAATATTTTTGTCGTTTTTTATGTTCAGGTTAGGAATATTTTACATCGAGGTGCCTCATAAAATCGTTCTTTCGCAAGGGCATACACTAAATAATTCTAAACCATTTTTTAAATATAGATAAAGGATATTTCCTTACCTTGAAAAGTACTACTGCTTTCCTTAAATGGAGAGCGTGAGCTTATAAGTACACAAAATATTTGGTAAAAGTCAAAAATATTTCGACATACATGTAGGCCAATTTACTTGAAAATTAACTATTCAAAAGCGAGTTCTTTTCAAAGCAGCAGCACTTTCCAAGAAGTACAAAGTATACAGAAACGATTAATAGCTTGAATTTTTAATTTGAAATAGGGTATGCCCTTGCTATATTGAAATTTGTTGATGACCTACATTCAGTACACGTACTATGCATTCATCACCTGACTGTCCATCGAATGGACCAAATTTCATGCCCTACAGATTAGGTCATATTATGCTATTTCCATAAGTATTTAAGATCTGTGATGATAAAACGAGTGAAAAATAATGAATTCAGTTTTAAAATCAATGCCCGTTTTTGAATTTCTATTTTCTGTTGATTTCTCATAGTGAGCCTTAACAGTGCTGCGTTTCTCAACACAAAATGTAACAACGAAAAATGTAGAAATCCAAAATTCGCATTATAATATTTTGCATTACTACATTTTGCATTGATCTCGACACAAAATGTAATAACGCAAAATGTATTAATCCTCAAAAGTAAGTTGTTACATTTTGCTTTATTATACTTTTTGTTGATTTCGATGCAAAATGTAATAACGCAAAATGTATTAATTAGGAATGTCAACGAGTACCCGGTTAACCTGGTACTCGATCGAACGTCCGAGTATCTAATACTAAAATCGGTATTCGGTTACTCGGTTATATTTTCAAATATTTCCGAGCAAGCACCTGCTACCTACCTGGCTTTTCTCACCTTCTACCCTTTAGTTTGCTTTAACTATTTTTCGTTGAACACCGTTTAAGGTCTATTTTGTTTAAATAAATTTTATAATTTTATCAATTCTTTAAAAAGCCTGAATTCTCGGGGAAAGAGGCAGATGGTATTGCACGTGCGATAGTTGATATGGATGCGTTTGATTACATGCCCATTAATGCAAATGGTTGAAGGCAAAGGCTTTTAAAAAACTGATGTCCATCGTTGCATCAAACTACAACATACCATCTCGTAACTTTATAAAATCTAGGATCGAAAAATGTACGACGATCGTAAATCCGCTCTGTTATAGAACTTGATCAAAATGATACTGTACGTGTACAAAAAATAGTGTAGCTCTGACGACTGATCACAGACACTTCGACGTCAAACGCGCATCAAAGAGTTACATTACAATTACGGAACAGATTTTTTTACAACACTGTGAAACATTTATTTCTCGTATTTATTTATCTCATAAATACATTAAACTTAAAAACATTGTTAGATTAAATTTCGTCGGGCACAAAGTATTCATAATTGTTACAACAGAAAAACTTGACGGACAAACCTCCCATCAGGCCATGTGGTTTTATTTCTACAAAAATTTACAAAGTTTTACAGTTATCAATTAACCTATTCATATTTATTAACACTTTAACCGAGTACCCGTGTACTCGATCGGAAAAACATCCGAGTAGCTGAGTATTAAAAATGGACCGATCCGACATCCCTAGTATTAATCCTCAAAAGTAAGTTGTTATATTTTGTATTATTATACTTTGTGTTGATGTTATGTAATGTAATGTAATCAAACAAAATGTACATGTAATAATCCGGGTTTATTCAGTTTGTGTTGTTATTACATTTGGCGTCGTAACATACGATATAAACTAGGGTGCGCCGTCATAAAACTTTGAGAATTCTCCAAAAAATTATCAACTCAACTCTTAAGAATTACTCACCAGTGAGCTGAGAATTTAAGAATAAAGGAGTTTAAGGAATTTTTCTTTTTCTCAACTTTTAATAACAGCCGCTGAGTCTAAGAATATTTGATTTGAGAAAATTCTCAGACTTAAGAGCATTCTTAGACTTAAGTTTGTTCCTATGACAGTGGACCCTGGTTGCCTTTTACGAATTATTAACAGTGAGGCTATTAAGTTATTTTAAGTATTCTTTTACTCAATAATCGTAACTGGAAAAGTTGACTGCCCTTAAAGGTACTCTATAATAGTACGACTTATATATTTTAATTGCATTTCACACAAAAATTAATTAAAAATCTCATTTCATCTAAAAGTTATTAAAATTCTAAATTTTTTGGCGGGTTTGATTGACACATCCTTGCACTTTTAACAGATTTTAACTTTATTCTTAATCCTGGGGAAAAGTGGCAGTCTTGTTGTGTAGTGAAAGGATGTGTCAATCAAACCCGCCAAAAAATTAAAAATTTTAATAACTTTTAAATGGAAAAAGATTTTTAATACATTTTTGTGTGAAATGCAATTAAAATATATAATTCGTGATATTATACAGAAAAAATGAAACTCAAATCTGTGTCCACGTACCCTTAAACATGTTAAAAGAAGCTTAAAGTGTTCAAAATTTAAATTTGACGTCATGCGGTTTGAGACGTTTGTGACGCAATTATTGTGATTTGGCAACCCAAATTTTACTATATAACATTTCATCTAATCAAAGTAAAGCTTAAGGTAGATCGCGGGTTTACTGTCTGCCTGAAAACATACTTTGAAAATTTGTCTGCTGAATCCTCTCGTTTCGAATTTTACTTTCTGAAATTTTTGTGAGATTCGTCTGCGTGGTTATAATGTTATCGTATTTCAAAGGCACTAATGTTGATGAGAACAGGTGACGCTATTACAATGAAATATATAGTAAATGCGCCTTTCTCGCCGGTAAACGTATTTTAAACCATGCCCATAATATGAAAACGGCGCAGACGAATTTTATGTTACTCAACACAATGAATATGAGATAAATTTAGAATAGATTTATTAAAAAAAAATAATATGTGTTCTCGCTCATTTTCTCGCAAAAAAACTTTAAAGTTTAACAAATTTGTAACAAACGTATATAATTTCATTAAGACGTTATGTAACGTTAATGCGACGTCATTATTTTCAGACGCCCCAGAATCACAATGTAATCAACAATTCAATGAAAATAAAACATGTTTTATCCGTATTTTTAATTTTTAATTGATTGATAATAAATGTTCATGTAAACATTATCATAATTTACAAAAATTGTCACACTTTTTTCAATGAAACACTGTCATGTTATTTGTTTTCTCGATAAACTCAAGCACTAACCCTGACATACTAGTAGTAGTATTTGTTATCTTTAGTAAAATGTGCCATGATTTTGAATCGAAAATGTTACAAGTTACAATTAATGAATTAAATGTATACCATGTATACTGAAGATCAGTAAATTAATTTTTGCTAGCACACTATCTATAATAAAGTTAGATAATAAATTAAATGAAATTATATCTATACAAAGAATGATGAATTATTACACTTTACTTTGAAAATAGAATCAATTTTAACCTTTCATTTTTTAACTTTATGTAAACTCTTAATTCTTATTTAGTATTGATTATTTATTGATTAATCCTTTATTTCTTTATTACAAATAAATAAATATTTTTACAGACAAAACAAACTTTAATGTTTGTTTTATTTTATGATGCATACTGATGGAAATACTTTTGTTTGTAGTTTGATACTGTAAATATAGTAAGCTTTTTACGTCGAATCCCATTGTGACGTCAGCAAACCCGCGATCTACCTTAAGAACCGGAAGGAATTTATTTGGAATTTAAAAATCAAGGTAAATTGCAAACTCGAATGATTCTTTTTATCTTATTCTAGATACGGGGTAAACCATGTGTATTGTATGTGAAGTCTGATTCTGTGGAGCTGTATTGGGAGACTTTAGAGGAGGAAATAGATTATTATCAAATAAGATATAAAAGTCTAAACATAAATGATAAATGGAAGTTTTGCAGTACAAATGACACAACGAACAGATTTACTGTAAGTGGGCTTATGGCAAATACCCCATATGTATTCCAAGTCAGAAGTGTTGCCAATGACATGGAAGGGGATTACAGTGAACAAAGTGATCCCATCAATACAGCCAAATCCTTAGCAACAAAAATGCTAAGTTTTTCTATTAAAATTCAAAATACAGATCCCGTAATGTACCAATTAGTAGCCGAGTAAAATAGAGAGGCCTGTAATCCTCATGCAAAGACAAGGCAGCTTATTCTAGGTATATTAACAATTGCCAAGTTTCATGATAACACAATATTGATGTTGTTATTTTTCATTTTATTATCCTAATATAAACATTTTATTGATGAGGAAACCCTTCAATTGGAAGTGCATGTGAAAAAACAATTATGCTTGTTGGTGAGTCAGGCTCGGGAAAGAGTACTCTGGTGGACAGTATTATGAATTATATTTTGGATTTCAGTTTTGAAGACCCTTTTCGATTCACGCTGGTCAAAGTAGATCGTGACGAAAAGAAGATTGATAATCACGTACTAGATATTTTTTTTTCAATAGTAGAAATTTGGTCATTGAAAAAAGGTAATTGTGATTGAGTGTGAAGAAGCACTAATTATTAAGTAATTGGGGTACTGAAACTTATTTGGCAGTCGTCAGTAAGATTAATTTGATAAAGTACATACCAAAAATATATTACTGAATGTCTGATTTTTTAAATAATTCATTAATTCATTAATTCTGCTGGCTAAAACAACTAAGCAACAAAATCACAGATGGCCTATTGGAAGGCATCCTCTTTTCACGTGTGGAGATAATTAATTAAGTTCTTTAAACAAATTATAGAAGTTTAATGTTGAGAGTATTTTATAATATTAAAAACAAAAAATAGAATGTGTATTTATGATTGTTATTATTCTTATGTAGGCAGAGTATGAAACAGAGTGGATCACCATATACAAGATCGCCCCACAGGAAGGAGGTCGACTGGACTACACTCTCAACATCATAGACATACCATGATTCGGAGATACACGTAAAATCCAGAAGAACAAGGCAATTGTTGATCAAATAAGTCATTTATTTTCAACTGAAGGCAAACAAGGCGTATCATTCATAGATGCTGTTTGTTTTATTGTCAAAGCCCCTGACACACGTCTTACATCTACCCAGAGATATATGTTTCATTCAATAATGTCCCTTCTCGGAAAAGACATTGAATCAAATATTTTTACACTGATAACCTTTGCCGATATAGCAGAGCCTCCCGTTCTCTCCTGTCTAAAAGCAGCCAATTTACTTTTTGAGTCCTGGTATCCTTTCAATAATTCTGCTTTATCTACAAGCAATAAGAATTTGCAGAACACTTCTCTATCCCATATGTTTTGGGAATGGGGTTATGTGAGTTTTAAAAATTTCTTTGAAAAAATGAAATCATTTGAAACAAAGAGCCTTATGCAAACCAAAGACGTGATGAAACAAAGAGAGCGTTTACAGTCGGTTTTAACAAAAATTCAGCCCCTGGTCAATGCAGGTCTAATGAAACTTAATGAATTACAAAATACATTAAATCTTTTCAAAAAACATCAGAATGATATTGAAAGTAACAAGGATTTTACATACGAAGCAGAAATCACAAGGCAGATTAAGCTTGAACTGCCCATAGGGCAGCATGTTACCTATTGTCTCATTTGCAACATGTCTTGCCATGAAAACTGTGAATTTGTCGATGATGACCAAAACAGCCGTTGCTCTGCAATGGATTCAGAGGGTAATTGCAAGGTCTGTACCGGCAAATGCCATTGGAAACAGCATAAAAACGGAAAATATATTTTTAAATATATCACCGAGAAAAAAATGAAAACTAATCAAGAAAAGAAAAAACTTTACGAAAAGGCAATGGGAGAGAAAATGGCAAATGAAAAATATTTGAAAGAAATTGAAGCTGACATAGATTGCCTTGATGACACGATTAGTAGAATGATGGACGAAATGGCAATGTGCAAAAATAGGTTGAAAGAAATTGCTTTAAGACCTGACCCTCTCTCAACTGTTGAGCACATTGACCAAATGATACAAGCCGAAGAAATCAATAAGCAAGTAGGCTATGAAAAAAAGAATAAAGATGCTTAATGAATTCAAACAATTTGCCCAAATTAATAAAAGAGTCGAAAACCTTGGACAGAATATGCAGAAAGCTAAGGATGATTTATCGAAAACAACTGGTAGGAAAATGGAAAGAAAAACTATGTTGAGATCTGGAATTGACAGATTTAAATCCATGTTTACCTTTTAACAGCTCTTCTTATGACCTTCACTGGCTGAATTATCTCAAACAACTAGGAAAAATGCACACACTTTTTGTGCGGCGCAGTGTTGATATCTTAAATCCATGTTCAATATATTAGAAATGTGATCATAAGTTTTAAAAGATGAATATCCTATAAAAAAGACCAATAATACTTGTTACGTGACCCGATAGGCTTACGATTTCTAACTCTGCATCTGAGCCAAATGTTCAAGTGACCTTTTCTAGTTAATGTTTTTTTAACTATCTTCCCGTCTACAATTTATAAAAATAAGTTAAGGATCATGGTTTTGAATTGTTTTCCCTAAACAATTATAATATTTTTTTAACGTTATAGTTCAACCGTACTTTCTTTAACAAGTTATCAATACGAAAATGCTACCTGTAGGGTCGTGCAATTCATCCCCAATTCATGCTTTACGGAATGCTGACACAGTGTGAAAAACAAAGTGATTCAGTGTATACATAAAGTTAACGAAACTGTTAATTTGAACACGTGTTTTAAGTTGTGAATATTTCTTAGGTGACCCTGTGACATTTCAAGTCATGAGACGTCACTTAACTAGCTTTGAGGCAGCCCAAGCTGTAGGTATGCTTCAATCTGGCAGTACTCAAATAACTGTTGCTGCACACTTTAATATGTTCCAAAGTGTCATTTCACGATTATGGAATCGATTCCAATATAACTGGTACCGTTGCTGAGAGACCACGTTCTCTTCGTCCGACGACAACCACGGGTCGTCAGGACCGTTATCTGGTCAAGAGTGTGTGTAACACCACAGACAGTTCGAAACAGACTCCATGCGGCTAATATCCGAGCATTCCGACCTGCAGTTCGGCCCAAACTGACCCCAAGACACAGAACATCCAGACTCCAATGGGCACGAAACCATGTCAATTTGCAGCTGCGTCACTGGACCCCTGTTCTTTTTACAGATGAGTCGCGCTTTAGTGAAGACTTTCATAAAGGTCGTAGACGAGTTTGGCGTACGACCGGTGAACGCTATGCAGATTGCTGTGTTACTGAGCATGATCGTTTCGGGGATGGTTCAGTGATGGTTTGGGGTGGTATCAGTATAACTGGAAAACTGAGCTGCACATTGTTGCAGGAAATCTTACAGGGATGAGATATCGAGATGAGATACTGCACCCAGTCCCTATTGTCAGGTTGTATGCAGGTGCTATCGGTGATGACTTTATCTTAATGGACGACAATGCTAGACACACAGGGCTAGCGTCGTAACAGAATACCTTAAAAATGAAATCATTGTGCGAATAGACTGGCCCAGTCTTTCGTCTGATTTGAATCCCATAGAACATGCTTGGGACAAGCTACAGCAAGCCCTTTCAGTGCGCCCAGTACTCCCTAGGAACCGCGAGGAGCTTTCTGCAGCACTCGTCGAGGAATGGGCTAGATTGCCACAAATCTTCTTCCGGAGACTTATCCGCAGTATGCAGAGGCGTTGTCGTGCCGTTATTCAAGCACGGGGTGGCCATACAGCATATTGAACACATCAGAGCACTGTGCAAACGGTTACGTTTGAATTTACCATCCTTTACCAAGGCTGTTTTTCATTCTGTTTTAGGGGTTGTGTGACAATTCATCCCAATGCACGTTAACGCTTCATTGATTTTTGATAAACACAACAAAAATGTTTGTTTAGTTGTTAAAGATTGATATTATATACATGTAGTTATAGTTTAATATATTGTAATTTGTTGTAAATTAAATAATTTATTAATCATGATCCTTAACTTATTTTGTCTAGTGTATTTCCTTTTTGACAACTATGACATCCCCAGACCATATGCAGCAAACCTCGATCAGATTTAGCGCATTTTTTCTTGGGTAAACTACATATTTTCATTTTCTCCTAAGAAGCATATAGTATCGCTGAATAAAAGGCTTTCAAACGTGATCATTTCAAGGACCAATGTAACTTTGAAGGGAAAAGTAATCAAGAAAACTTTAAAAAAAGAAATAGGCAACGTCGTCTTAACCCTTCATCTCAAGAAACAATTAGACATAGAATATAAAGTTTATTTGAAATGTTCTCAATTTTCTTAAATAGTGGTTCCTGCGGTGGGTTGGAATCACTGTAAAGGAATTTAAAATTTATGTTGATTTTTGTTTGAATTTTCTTTTAAATCATCTCAATATCAGCAGAGACATAATTATGTCATTAAACATTCGAATGTCCTCCTTAAGTGACATTAAGTGACGTTTAAGAAGATGTAGTTTTCATCAGAGCACTTAGGGTAGTGAATATTTGTTCAAGAAAATGGTTTTAATTTACACATGGAAATATTTTGAGAAAAGTCTATCAATTTCTTCACATGTGCAAGCCTGAAACCCATTGATTTAAAGAGCTCACCAATGCTTGTCTTTAAGGGTGAGCTAAATAAATATATATATATATATATATATATATATATATATATAGTTTTGTGCCATGCGGATTGTGGGTTATTTTGCGTCTTTCCCACTCACGTTGTGGGTACCATGGATGGTTTATGGGTCATTATATATTGACCCACAAACCATGTGCCTAAAATTTTGTTTATGACAATAATATAGTAACTATATTCATTTTTTACAAAAAAAAATTTTTTGACCCATAATTACACAATCAAAAAATGACCCATAATGCAATTTTATATATATGAAATCTTACCGCTGAGTGCATCGGCAGGATTTTGCGCGTGTCCCACAATATTTTATATACTTTCCCCATGAGTATTGGAGTGATAAGGAGAAACGACTAGATTTTATAGCCTGATTTCAGTGAATCATTATTAAGTTGTAACGATTTTTTTTATTTATATGTATGAGATTTTATTTCAATGTACTACATTGTATAAATCTAAAAGAAAAAAAATAAGGCTAATTTATTCAAAACTTTTTATCGTACGATAGTTGTGTTCTTCTTAAAGTTTATATATCTAAATATAAATTCTTATAAAGATTTGAAAGAAAGCTTCAATAACACATTTTTTGAAAGAAAAAATGCGACTAAAATGTTACTATAAAGATCGCGCGTGAGAACTATGTGAATCGCGATGTTTCAATAATTAAAAAAATACGTTAGGTTGAAGTCTCAGAAAATCATTCACAACTTTAGGTTTATTCAGAAAAAAAATATCACACATTAAGATTTAAGGTAAGTGTAATCAAATCAACAATTATTTTACATTTTATAGATGGAAAAGTATATACTCAGTATCGGACGGTGTTCTTTATATCCAATGTATTGACCCAGAATAATGTATAGTTGCCTGTATTTGGATCCCGCAATGTCTATATATTTTTGGGGAGGTCAACATTACCGCTACACTGCAAAAATTTTCAATTCATTTACACTACATTTCTTTGAAATTAAATTTCGGGTGATCAATACCGCTACATTTTATCGATAAGACTATGGCCGATTAAAAATCATTACCGATACAAATCGAATCAGCCAGGAATGCCACAGAATTATTCTTGTATATTGACCCACAACTCGCTTCTGTACATTGATCCCGCAACATTATATATATATACTTATAGTTAATGACCTATAATTCTATCATACATACCTAATATATAAATCTTAAAAAATATAAATTAATTTAAAAAATAGAACATGTATGACAGAAAATGTCTCTTAAAATAAAAGTTGAACTTGGATTAAGTAATAGATGCTTGCTTTTATGTATAAAGAGTAAATACACATTCTGCTGCATCTGACGAAATATTTGTTTTTTAAGACATAGACACAGCGGTTCTTGATCATGCACAAATAAAAAAATATTGTCGTACTCGGTCTTCTTTGGTTTATGCTTAGTAAGATACATTGCTCAAATTTTATCAATTGGGCTTGGTTCCGGGATCGTGTATTTTTTTGTATTGTGTGATTAAATTAACTAAATATATTGAAAATATGAAATCAATGAAATCCATAGTTTAAAAAAAAAATCATATTTCAGAGAAAGGGTGACACTCGACCTCTTGAATACCAGAGAGAGTCTTGGTCCACACTATTCATAGGCGTTGCAGTCGTGGGTGCTAGAGAGGGCTTACCCCTCCCTCAACCAGAGTCCACTTCTGATAAGATAAATATAAAATATAAGGATTGCAAATTGTGGCTTACATTTTTTTTACCCCCCCCCCTTCCCATTTTAATTTGGTTCGATGTTGCGTAAATTTCATGTAAGTATCTCGTCAGAATTTTAAGCAAAGTGTCAAGGAAATGATGTACCCTCAAAATGAAAATTCACACAAAAAGATCTCGATTGAGTAGGACCCAATACTCGCTATAATTACTAGAAGACAATCTTTATTGTTGGACACTATGTACCCCTGAATAGGAGACTCTGCTTCCACACTTACATGTACTGCATAGATTTTTCCAAACCATTGAAATTGTGAGGAAAAAGGGGGGGGGGTGGTGACATTTCTTTTATAATCCCAAATGTATTCTTTCGAATTCAGATCCGGGAATTTGACAGTATTTCGTCATACAGATGCCTTTTGGTCAATATCCTTGGGTCTTTAGCACTTTAGTGCGCCGCTTTAAGGAAAATTCATATTTAAATTAAAGTAGATCTTAAATAAAGACATTTATTACAGTGAACACTTAGAAGTTTTGTTGTGTAAATGCAGTATACTAGTAGTCAGAATTTCAGAGATGTGATCGATTAAATCCCTATACGACAATCTTTAAAGAGAAATATTAAATTAATCAGATGTTATGTAAATACTGCCTGTCACAACGTCCCTGAGTGGAAATACCCCCCTTTCCCCTTCTCCAAATCGTCCTAGTATAATATGGAATTAAATAATGCATCGGATGTAGAAAAAAACTCTATATTTTATGTTTATATATTATTTAGGGCCCCCTCTACACCAGTGCAAAGTACTTTTAAGATAGGACTTTCTTGTAAATTACACAGTTTAAATCAATCTCGTTTCATAGATATCAGAGATTTTTAAAACAATAACCAATTTATTTCCGACTCGGAATTAAATATCACACAAGCTTTAAAGTCAATTTAACCATAGAAACGTGGGTATATTGAGGTTCAAATCGATGAAAATTTTAATTTTAACGTAAATAGCATATATCAAGTAATTCTACACCGAATCTCTTTAATTTTCATTTTTTAAGCTCAGATACGTCAATAAATGGCTTTATCAAAAGTACATGTAATCATAGCCTATCTTACCTATATTTCGACAATTGGTATATTCCGTTTTTTTTAGATTTAAGATTGTTCCTAAACAATATAATTATCAAAATACTTAAAGGAAAGGAACACAATCTTTTAAACAGGGTGTCCCGCTTCTAAGGAGGATTTCATTCAACGTGAATACAACATAAGTAATAAAATTAATGCAAGACGCAGATCAGGGAAATGTTGTTTTACAAGCCTACGTATTACATGTACATTAACACCGGTCAAAATGATTTTTCTGTCCTAATTTAAAGGGTTTTTTTCTAACTTTTTCCTTTTACTGGCACCGGGACCCAATCATGAGATTGAGATTGTACGTTGTGCTACACATCCAAGGAGTTCATACTAGCTATCTCTGGATTTAAACAAAGTGGTATACGTTACTAATGCCTTTCTGACAGTGAAAGGAAAATAGGTAAATTATAAACGCCAACCATTCCTCAGGTATACCTGTGGACCATGATAATATAGCCTGTGTGGCAACGCACTTTGAAAAAATTACGCACTTTGAAAAAATTTTTCAAAGCGCGTAAAATTTTTCAAAGTGCGTTAAATTTTGGACACACTCAACGCACTTTGAAAAATTTTTTCAAAGTGCGTTAAGAATGCACATTATAATTTTTTACCATGGAGGCATTTAACGCACTTTGAAAAAAAGATATGAATGAAAATAAAAATTCTAGACTTAGATTTTAGTAATAGAGGAAATCAAATTGTAATAATTATATCTTTCGAAAAACTTTTTTAAATTTACATGAACTCATTTAACCTCATTGAGAACAAGGAGAAGACGAGTAGAAGGTCTCTCATCCCAACTCTTTTTTTCTTAAACATTGTACATAGCCGTCGGTAGCAAATTGAAAGTTGACCCCACAGGTAAGCCCCAATTTTTAATGCATACATGTATATATTATGTATATCTTTGCAAAATATTTATGTGCCTACATGTAACCCCCCATTCCGGTACTGATGCCTATGCTACACCCAAATATATGTGTTTACATATAACTGGTATGACGTTGAAAACTTTCAATAAATTTAAGTTTACATAAAATGCATGCAAACTTGAAAAAAATTAGTACAGTAAAGCATTTAAGCGAGAAAGAATTTTCTAAGTATGGAAAAATCAAAATCGCTCGCTTTCACATTCTGATGTGACCTCTTCACAGAAGACTTATCAAACAGGTTCAATTATTTATCATACCTAAGATTTGCAGGAATATTGACAAATCCATACACAGTTTTTCAAAGTGCGTTAAAATGGTCCTTATTAACGCACTTTGAAAAGAAATTTTATTTTTTCAAAGTGCGTTGACTTGGTCCCAAAATTTAACGCACTTTGAAAAAAATTTTCAAAGTGCGTAATTTTTCAAAGTGCGTTTTAACAAGCCTGTCTCACCGTACGAACTTGACAATTACTTTTACATATCAAAATCCATTTTACATGTATATGTACCTGGACTTTCAAATTCAAACTATATCACACTGAACTTTTCAATAGATTGTTCTTTTTTCCAAAAACTATTCTTTGATAGGAACCCTCGAGTTCATTAGTACAATCATATATACACTCACCGTCAATGAAAACGCAACACTCTACTTTTAGGGTGAAAAATTATATATGGGATATAACTATGTACCAAACAAGTTATGACATCTTTTACTGTGCCAAATCAGTTATTTAATGGTTGAATTGTTTTCATTCGATTACCGAAAGTTGATTTTTTAGCCCTCTTAACTGATTTCATTTAAATAAAACACCCCCCCCCCCCTTCCGACCATTTAATCAAAACATGCTAGTCCGCCATGTACAACATACATGTACGCAGTCCGATTTCTACCATGCATTAGGTTTATCAATGTCTTTATCTGAGCGAAATAAATATTCTTGGGCATTTTTAATTGCCTGTTATTCAGATAATGCGGTCGAATTTTCTCTAACTTGGCGTAGTGTAGTAACTCTTGGACTTCCGGTAAAGAAACTGTTATTTATGCTATTGAAACACATGAGCCTGATGAGTCGTTTTATAAAAAAGTGAATATTTTTTGCATTAGCAATAAAAATCAATCATTTTGAGGAAATATAGGCATCATATCCGGTAAAGAAAGAAGGATTTTCCCCATAGTATGAATGAATGCTTAGCGTAGCGAAATATAAAATGAGTAACTACATGCATGCAGTTTGCGGCGGAGAAAAATGTATCAATCTGATCCATATTCCTCCACCTATCACACCCGAGGTTTGAGTGAACGAAGCGGAGTCATTCTTGTCCATACCTTAAAGCCAACTGAGAATTGTCGATAGCATCCGAGGTAGTTTTTTCGACCTTCGACGGAAAGAGCCGAGATGGTGCGAATGCTCTCCGATCAGCTGAGAGACTACCTCGAATGCAATCGGCAATCCTCAGCTGACTCCGCTACGCTCCATTATGTGCGAAGTACGAGTCATCCGAGGAACTCCGATTGCCTGGAATGTGTTACAAAATCGTTCACTTCTTTTCAACAACATTCAAATGAATATTGGGTGGCTTCTAATTTGTTGATTCTTGTCCATACCTTAAAGAATGTTAATCTAATATTACGCAAAATTTGCAAAGGAGGAGATAATCAACTGAATACGAAGCGACTCCATTTTGCATAAAATTTTAACATCTGCTGCTTTTAATACATTTGAGGTGGGTTTTTTTTTCCGAGCTTTACAGAGACAACAGATGAGAGAATGGGCACTTACACACACTCAACACACACACACACACCCTCACCCCCAAAATACATTTAATATGGCATTGGAAAATGTATTCCAATCTTCAAGTTAACTTAAGTCAGTTTGGTGTTAGTACATATTAAACTTACATGTACTTATTGATACGTTTATGTGTGTGTGAGAGAGAGAGAAGAATGAGAAAGAGAGAGAGAGAGAGTGAGAATGAGAGATTGACTGGAATGTTGTTTCATCCAGCATAACTCGAAAAATTGATGTCTCTTTTTATCAGAGGTTTTTCCAGTTCCGAATAATTATTAATTTAAGAGCATAATTAATAACGTACCTATGCGTCGCATGCTGATTCAGATTTGTTGCATTGTAATTTACAGTGATAAGTTGTTTCATGTGAAAAATTGATGTCTCTACAGAGGTTTTTCTCTTTCAAGTACGATAACGAAACCGAACTGACGGGGAAAAAAATCAAAACTTCGCATAATTCAAGCACTCATAAGTATGCCTTCTTACCATGGGTATCAATTTATTTTTACACCTTTTCATTTATTAATTATCAGCTATTAAATTAATAATTATTCTGGTCAAAATTCAGAACCGGCCGAACGACTGTATACATATTGCAGATGCATGAAATTTTAGCACACTATTTGTTGAGGCATGCCATATATTGATATTCATTTTTGTTCACTACTGAAGTCAGCTTCGTGTTTATCCTTGCGTCTGTCCGTACCATACATATCAATAATTTTTGTCGCAGTTTTCTCAGCAACTACTAGTACTGATTATTACAGATGCTTGAAATGTTAGCACATACTGTTGAGGCATGCCATATGGTGGAATTTCTTTAATAAAATCAACTCCCTATTTATGCATCTACCCATTTTAGTTGGACTTGTGTATAATAACATGATTGTGTATCCATATGTATATTTACATAAGAGCAGGGATATTTCTAGTGAGCATTGGCTCACAGACTTCTTGTTGGTGTTTGGGTTAACATTTTTTGCTCGACTGAGCTGAAAGCCCGTTGGCTTTTCTGATAACATTTTGTCTGTCATCTTTCTGTAAATTTTTCAATTTCAACCAAACTTGCCACAAATCATCCGTGGATTAAGGGCATTAAGTTTTTTTCAGATGAAGGGCCGTGCCTTCTTTCTAGAAAGTAGTTATGAATTAGTTAATCTTTTAAACATTTTTGTCTCATTGGGAAAGGATGGGGCTACAATAGACGTTTTTCATAGAATATATAAAGAATTCTTTCAAAATCTACTGAGATTCTGAAATACGCATGCTTTTTTAAACAACTTACTGCCCGACTATTAAATTGCACTTTCACAATGACATGACCCACAATCATATACATGTAGTGCTGCATATAATTCTGATGTCGGCTGCTAGTGAGTGTGAATCGTGCTTGCTGAATCTGCGAATTCTCCGGCATAAGAATGAACTGAAGAATCGAAGTTCAATCAACGCTTATCTTTATATTACCCATGGGAGTGTTGCTTGGCAAATATTAATGATGTCAGCAGTTTTGAGGAAAGGGTGCAACGCTGTTTCAAATTACAAATTAAAGCTTTAAAACTTTATTCTCAGACAACAATTTGAGGCCTTAATTAAATAATTTCAACATTTTTTTTGGGGGGGGGGATGGGGGGGGAGAGGGATTTCAATATCCTATACGTATACTCAATAATATTGATGAGTAAAACTATAAAATGGACATATGGCATGGAATAAACTAGTAAATAATAAATAAATTAAAGTAAAAT